>NC_090737.1:917646-952646 GCF_036898095.1 Palaemon carinicauda
TTTCCACCTTTCTTTTGTGCTGATTTCAATAGTAATTTTATTAAATAACTATTCATTTAACTGTTTACTTTCCTTCATGTATCTGGCAGTACCTATTGTGTTATTAAACTAAATTTAGCCTGTTTCTCTTATTTTCTTTAGATAATTCGTTTTTCTCTCTCTTTCCGTATATCTGAAAAAATTTCTATTTTAACCAGTCTATTGGTACTTAACTTTAAATTTTTTAACAGTTACATCTGTAACTAAATAAACTTTTTTTTTTTTACTGAGAGCAAATTCTATTTTAATTCTCGTTTCTCTATTTGAGCTTCTCCATTTTAATTTTACTTTTTACCTTTTATTTATTTATTTTTTTTTCTTTTTCAAGTTCATGATTTCAAGATGACTTCTTTCAGCCAATTCAACATACATGTTTCATATGTCCTTCCTTTTCCATACTCAAAAACTATCTGCATCTGATTCTCCTTTATTCTTTTGACTTATTTTAGCATTGCAATTAAACAAAACAAAACAACGTGAATGTTGTTTCATGTCTTCTTTTCATAAATATCTCCAGATCTATATATAATGTTTCCATTTCTTCCTCAGTATTGTGTGTCCACATGAAAATCAAGAAAAAAAAATGAAAGGTAAAAGGTATTTCCAGATATTTTTATGTTCAAATATATTTTCATATTTATGCATATCAATATATATTTATTTGTGCAATGCATCATTGACTATGCGAAGTCACACAGTTATACCTTTTGTTTCATATACTCATGTAATTTGTATACATTAAAATCACACACACACACACACACACATATATATATATATATATATATATATATATATATATATATATATATATATATATATATATATATATATATATATATATACTCATGTAATTTGCATACATTAAAATCACACACACACTCGCACACACGCACAGAAATATATATATATATATATATATATATATATATATATATATATATATATATATATATATATATATATATATATATATATATATATATACTCATGTAATTTGCATACATTAAAATCACACACACACTCGCACACACGCACAGATATATATATATATATATATATATATATATATATATATATATATATATATATATATATATATATATATATATATATATATATATATATATACATATATATATATATATATATATATATATATATATATATATATATACTCATATATACTCATGTAATTTGCATACATTAAAATCACACACACACTCGCACACAAGCACAGAAATATATATATATATATATATATATATATATATATATATATATATATATATATATATATATATATATATATATATATATATATATATATATATATATATATATACATATAAAAATATATATATATATATATATATATATATATATATATATATATATATATATATATATATAAATATATATATATATATATATATATATATATATATATATATATATATATATATATATATATATATATATATATATATATATATATATATATATATATATATATATATATATATATATATATATATATATATTTTCTAACACTCTCCTACATGTTGCATTAATAGAAGTCACAATTGGAGCAGTCTCACAACCCAGCTTCTGCAAACATTAAAGTTAATCTCTCTCTGGTTCCTGCCAGTTAAGGAAAACATCCCAATACTGGAAGAATGGCTTTCGTGTTATTTCCTGTCCACATCTTTTAAATCAACTATGGATCCTTTCCCTGTAATGACAGGTAAGGTGTACCTAATACATTTAATATCTGATGCCTTACCGTAACCCTGCCATGTATTGATAGCAATCCCTAACCATAGGGGACAGGTTAGGCTCCAGGTTGTCTCCACGATCAGAGGGTGAATTTTCCCAATTTTTTTTTCTTTGCTAAAAGTCTTCCTTTTGCCTATCAGAAGGCTGTGATATGTGTAGAATTCATCTCCAGCCTCTATAATGCCCCCCCCTGGTCATCAACGCCCCCCTTATGTTAATAGTAAAAATACGAAATATCATTAATAATTTTCGAATTTTTTCAGTTTACCCCTTAAAAACTGTTCAAAGTCGTTTTCTCATATCAGTGATACCAAAGAAAATAGGCTCAGGGGAGACTATGATTTTTTATCCAATATTTTCGTCATCAGACAAAAATCGTAATTTCTCGTTTTTTCTTTTTCGGGAGAGGGGTGTATTTCTTTGCTTGTCCTACTCTTATGCCTTAAGTAATATAATATTTAGATGTTTTAGGCCATCAAGTGACATAATACCTAGAAAAACACAGAAGGTTTTTTCCCTAAATCGAAATTTTAATTTTTGGTGAATATTTATTTCTAGGTATCCCTCCATCACCAGCCGGGCTTTCACTAAAGTTAATGCTCATTTTTTTCTTACTGTGTGCTTATTTACTGTTCGATTTTGATAAAACTTTGTCTGCTTGTTCCAGGTGGATAAACAAACATAATTACAGAGCGAATTTCAATTCAAGACATTAGTTTCTCACTGGTCACCAAACAAATTTTATGTCGCTAGCTCCGATTTTCACATTTTTATTCATAAAATTCTTTATTTTCCCTGTAGGATGATAAAACTTACAGAGGATATGCCTTATTATAGTGCTAATAATCCCTGAAAATTTCATTAGCGTGTCTTGATTATTGTATTTTTGGGAAATATTTTTTACGATTGGCACCCCTTGAAAGCGGAGCCTAACCTTTTGGACAAGGATGTTCGGACGGTCATGATAGAACCGATCTAGTTGGAGATGCGATGGAGCGGTGAGGGAGGATGGTCGTTGTAGTCAAGAAGACATGGCAGCATCACTACACCATAGACTTCTATTGACTTAACAACTACTGTATCTTTAGAGGCACATACAAAACCACTGCAGACGCCCAATGGAGTTTCCACAAATGAAGCTGGACAAGGATAGCTGCCTACTCACGATCTTCATCACTCCATGGGGACGGCATCATTACAATACGTGGCCTATGGTCATTGTTTGGCATCCGATGCATATATGAAGAGGTTCGTCGAGGCCCTGTAAAGTATCACCAGGAAGAGTAAATATATCAATGAAACCTTGCTATTTAATCAGAGCATCGAAGAAACTTTTTGACACAGTTATGGATTGCATTTATATTGTTCTTCAGCAAAACTAACACTCATGCCCGAGAAATTCCAATTCAGTAAGGGAGAGGCAACATTCTTCGGATGCCTTGAGGTATGATAGGTAAACAAACTCACATAATGCGCAGACACCATCCATAACTTCTTTCTGCCAGAAAAGCTCTCTATTACAGATTTATGGCCGTTGTATATATTTGTGATCAGTTAGCCTACTTTCTCTCAACGGCTTTTATCATAGACCCTTCAAGGACTTCTTTAGGAAGCCCAATTATTGGTATAGTCAGCTGCTGAGCAAATTTCAGCAAGGTCAGGAAGTCATCTGCCAATTCTCCAAGACTACAGACTATGCTCATTCATGTAAATGTTGTAGAACCCTTACACATATGACCGGTCTACTCATTGGCCTGAAGCCAATCCCAGAGTAACTGCAAAGTCCACCTCATTTACATCTGCCTGACTCTCAGGTTGGATAGTGATATTTGGTATCCCTGAGCATATTACTTCTAACAGGGGTACCACATTAACCTCTCAATTGTAGACATCATCCTAGGAATCACCCTAAATCAGACAACTGCCTACAACCCGGCTGCCAACCGAATGGTTGAGCTTTTTCCTCGCACCATCAAAGCATCATTGATGTCCCGCTGCAGACTCCTATTGATTTACCCAGCTTTCCTGGGTCCTCCTGGGACTAAGAACCACTCTTAAGACTGCTCTGGACGTCTGGACAAAGGAAAGGGTTTATTGTGACCAATTGGTCATCCCTGCCGAATATTTTCCGTCTGCAATCTCCTCCGACAATCTCCAGTGCCTACATCCCATTGTGGTAAAATTTACTCTATGCCTCCAGACTTACAAGCACCCAGCAATGAAGCACATATCAACAGACCTGCAATCGGCAACTTACGTTTTGTTTATGATCCGTCGAACAACGAATGCGTTCTTACTGAACTTTCATGGCAAAGAAAACTGGGTGTCCATTGATCGACTTAAATCTGCGTATCTCCTACAAGATGATCCGCGTACAGTATGCCTCCCAAGAGCATGGAGCCCCATTTAACATATAAGTCATTTATAGCCATGTACCACACATGTTTCATACATGCTCGTACACTGTAACGGTTTCTATTTTTATCTTATTACTCGCAAATTCCCTGCTACATCCCCCTCAGTTGTCATGCTAGCACAAGCTTTATTAAGTTTGAATTTCTGTGACGTTCTTCCTCTGAATTCTCTGTATAAAAATACGATTACTGTTTAATAAAGTTAATTGCATTCACTATGCATCTCAGTTTTCACCTAATGGCTCGCTTGCACACTTTTACTGATTCTAATACAAAATTTTTATAAATTACTGTTTATTTCTTCTTTACTTGCTCCTAATTATTCATATGTTAGCTGATTATTGTAAGTAGGCCTAGTGTCTATCACTATTCAAGTACCAAGGGTCAGCTGATTATTGTAAGTAGGCCTAGTTTATATCACTATTCAAGTACCAAGAGTCAGCTGAATCTTGTAAGTAGGCCTATTATCTATCACTATTCAAGTATCAAGGGTCAGCTGATTATTGTATGTAGTCCTTGAGTCTATCACTATTTAAGTACCAATTGTTAGCTGATTATTGCAAATTGGCCTAGTGTCTATCACCATTAAAGTACTAATATAATATTTTGTCAATTTGTCGACACAAAATGCTACACAGATATTAACATTTCTATGAAAGCACTGAACGTACAGTGGCTCCTAATTCACAGAACAAGGAAAGTAAGAATTTCTATATTCTGTACATTCCCGAGGGGTTACAACAGCAAGCGTATAGGTTTTTAACATCCTCCCTATTTTCCTTTTTCAAATTATAAGGCGAGGAGCGTATTATTATTATTATTATTATTATTATTATTATTATTATTATTATTATTATTATTATTATTATTATCTAAACAAAACCATAATTGGAAAAGCAGGATCCTAAAAGCACAAGGGCTGCAATAGCATAAAATAGCCCAGTTAACTCCATATGTATCTAACACTAGGTATTGTCAAATTTTAAAGTCATTCAAAAAATTTATTGCATGGGCAGCATTCAAAGGATATACTGGTGTTCAGGATAAATTTGATAAGATTTTACCGCGTAATTCAATAAATTGTGCTCACAAGGGAGTTATTTTATCATAAAAATAAATCAAATTTCACTTTTACTGTTAATCATTGGTGATTGGTGTAGGTTAGATGTAGCAAGAGAAGTGATTCCTTCGATTTCTACAATTATGGAATAAGAAATTGTCAGAGCAAGTACCTACATATATATATATATATATATATATATATATATATATATATATATATATATATATATATATATATATATATATATATATATATATATATATATATATAGACGTGTGTGTGAGTGTATATATATATATATATATATATATATATATATATATATATATATATATATATATATATATATATATATATATATATAGACGTGTGTGTGAGTGTATATATATATATATATATATATATATATATATATATATATATATATATATATATATATATATATAACGGATTTTGAGCGAAGCGAAAAATCTATTTTTGGGTGAGATGGCCATGTCGTCCTGATGGAAGTTCCTATAGGGTAGCTTCCTAGGGTATATTACAACTACGCCGATATTCCCAGAGAATTTACCTTAAGGTACCAGAATTCTAACTCCTGGAGCGAGTATCCCTCGTGAAAGGGATATCGCGACATATCAGAGGACGTATTCTAGACACGCCACATGGCAATCTACATCCTGGACAGAGATTTCGTCTCGTAGGAGGTGATTGGCGAGATACTAATTCGAGAAAGAAAAAGGGGAGCCGCTCCCAAGGCTTCCCTATCCTCCGATTCGTATGTGTGCCTGGCGCCAATCCTGGCGCCATCTGTATTCCTTGTAGCGTACACGAGGTGCTACAGATACTGTATGTAGGGAGGGGTCCTACAGCCCTTTCTTAGAAAGGCAAGGGCGGGTCCATCAGGACGACATGGCCATCTCACCCAAAAATAGATTTTTCGCTTCGCTCAAAATCCGTTTTTTTGGCTCAAGCCATGTCGTCCTGATGGAAGTGTACCAGAGCATCACTGTATCTGTGGATTCTCAGAACGTGCCGTACTCCCCGGAGGAAATTTTTTCCCGGTCGACTAGACCTAGAGACCTAAGATGTTACCGTTATACATCTTTTCAACTAACTATAAACTATGTTAGAGCTTCCTGCCCCCTATAGGGAAGAGTCCTACTAGACTCTGGAAAAGTCTCAAAGAGTACATATACCTATGTATGAATACAAGGCAAGCTAATATAGTGGTCTCGCCCTATATTAAGTAAAGCATAGTTTGTAAAGAACCACTGCGTCAATATGAAATATCGACCAGTTCTCCGCACAATACTTGTATTGGACAAAGATTTTGTATCCGCATAGGAGGAAAACCAATGCAACATAGCTTGCATAAAGGAACAATTCTATTAGAATTATCCCAGATAAGGTACATAGAATGAATGCTCAATTATACCAATAAATTGACACAGGTGAAGGAGACGCAAGGTTCTCAAGAACCAGATTATTGACAGGCAATAAATAGACAGGTTAACCACAATTATATATATATATATATATATATATATATATATATATATATATATATATATATATATATATATATATATATATATATATATATATATATATATATATATATATATATATATATATATATATATATATATATATATATATATATATATATATATATATATATATATATATATATATATATATATACATAAGAAGAGGATAACCCAAAACTTTAAGCATAAGTATGATAGTAAACAGAGCTTGTTTGTCTGAAAGAAAAAACATTAGATGCCACTTTTAAGATACCGAGGTATCAAAGTCATAAAAGCCTGTATTACAAATCAATGACATTAGCGTTAGAAACGCTCGGCACACATGTCTGCACTTATGCTAGGTTCACCTTCGGAAATGGAACAGTCTACATGGGCAACACAGTGCCCTCACTTAGTTTGTAGTACAGTATGTAACTACACACTCACCCTGGAATTAATCGTCCCAATTAAGACCACTGTTCCTCGCAGAGTTAAACAGTAGGGTTAACACCGCGACCCACTGCTACCACAGATCTCTTTTAGTTCCTCTACTTGCTTCGCATAGTGGCGAAAGAACACTCTGGAAGACTTCCAGCCAGTGTATGAACGGAGATGTTCAAAATCCATGCAATTAAAGAAATTTAAGGATGAGGCAACTTTCCTCGGATCGTGACCTGCGGGTGTATTGTCAGGATCCGCTCTGCGAATAAAATATGTGATTTTCGCTCTGAGTTGATTCAGAGATAAATTTGAGCCTGATGTTTCTCCCCTGAATAGTTGACCACCCTTGAAGTCTGAAGTTCTATGAAGATAGACCTTTAGGCATTCTACTGGACATAGAGATGCATCTTCTTTCAGAGGGCAGATTCTCCAGGGACCCCACCTGTTGGCGGGTAACTCATTCTTGGCGAGAAACGTAGGATCCGGAAACAGGTTCAGTTCTCCCCCATCCAGGAACTGAACACGACCTGCCTCTCTCGAGAGGGCTACAATCTCACTAACCCTGGCCCCGGACGCGAGTGCAAAATAGGAAAATAACTTTTTGTGTCAAATCCTTTAACGCACACTCTTCATTGCTCAACAGAGAAGCGAAATGAAGAACTTGTCTAAAGACCATGAAATGGGCTTTGGAGGTGCTGAAGGTCTGAGCCTAGCACAGGCTTTCGGGACTTTATTAAAGATCTCGTTACCTAGGTCGACCTGGAAGGCATATAGAATGGGTCTTGTCAAAGCAGACTTACACGCTGAAATCGTGTTCGCTGCCAATCCTTGACCATGGAGGTGGAGAAGAAAGATAAGCAGAAGTCTGTCAAGATCTCCTGCGGATTCTTCGCCTTGACAAAAGGCCACCCATTTTCTCCAAGATGACTCATATTGCCTTCTAGTAGATTTGCACTTATATTCCTCAAGGAAGTCTATACTGGCTCTCGAAATCCCGAAACGCTTTCTCACCGCTAGGGAGAGAAAATCATGAGCTGCAGGGTCCGGGTTTTCTGTAATGAAGCGCAGACAGTTGACTTCTGGACTCGCTGGGTCAGAACTGGATCTGGTAGTGGTACAAACTTCAGCTACAGTTCCAATGCCAGGAGGAACCACACGCTGTTCGGCCACTTGTGGGCCACTATTGCCGCTACCCCTTGAAGGATCTCAGTTTGTCGAGGACCCTCAACAGAAGGTTGTGAGGAGGGAACAGATAAATCTTGGACCATCTGTTCCAGTCGAGTGACATCGCGTCCACTGCTTCCGCTAAGGGGTCCTCGTACGGGGCACGTACAGGGGCTACTTCTTGTTGTCTTTCGTCGCAAAGAGGTCTATCTGCAGTTCTGGGACTGATTCAGAATGAAGGAGAATGATCCTGCGTCTAAGGACCATTCCAACTCTATCGGTGTGAACCTGGTTAGAGCGTCCGCTGTCACATTGCGGACTCCTTGAAGGTGAACTGCTGACAGGTACCACTTCTTCTTTTCCGCCAATCGGAAGACGGCCAACATCACGTGGTTGAGAGGTGGTGACCTCGATCCTTATCGATTCAAGTATCTCACAAATACCTCGATGTCTATCACCAACCTTATGTGGATCGAGTGACGCGGGGAGACTTTTTTTAAGGTAAGGAGCACTGCCCTAGCTTCTAGAAAGTTTATGTGAAAGGTCTTGAATAGCTTGGACCAAGTCCCCTGGACTTTTTTCCGATGAGAGTGACCTCCCCATCCCTCCTTCGAGGCGTCTGAGTGAATCGTCACCGACGCGGGAGGTGGCTGAAGAAGAACCGACTTCTTTAGATGTCTGGCTTTGGACCAAGGCCTGAGAAGAGTACTTAGCCGAAGCGGCTGGTCTTCTCAGATCTCTTCGCGCGTTTGATGCAAAACTTCTCCAAACTCCTATTGCATCCTTTAGCTGTGCTCTTAGCAATGGGTCTGTCACCGAAGCAAACTGGAGAGAGCGCAGTACCCTCTCCTGCTCGTGTCTTGATATCCTTTCGGAATCTAGAAGTCTCTTGACAGAACCCGCTATCTCCTTCCTTTTCTTCGCCGGGGTGGAGAAACGGTGTGACTAAAGGTCCCAGTGGATTCCCAGCCACTGGAACTTTTGAGATGGAGAAAGTCGAGACTTTTTCTGTTGATCTTGAAGCCTAGGTACTCTAGGAACTGGATCACTTGACTGGAAGCTTGCAAGCATTCTGTCTCGGATGCTGCCCACACCAACCAGTCGTCCAGGTAGGCTACTACCTGAATTCCCTTTAGGCGTAATTGTTTGAGAGCTACGCTCGCAAGCTTCGTAAAAATCCTTGGAGCTATGTTTAGCCCGAATGGCATGGCTCCGAAGGCGTATAGTCTTCGTTGTAGCCTGAACCCTAGGTAGGGGGAGAGTCGATGGCTAATTGGAATGTGCCAATAGGCGTCTGACAAGTCTATAGAGACGGAATATGCCCTCTTGGGCAGTAAGGTCCTTATGTGTTGCAGTGTTAGCATTTTGAATTTGCAATTCACTATGAACTTGTTGAGTGGCGACAAGTCCAGAATGACTCTGAGCTTTTCTGAGTCTTTCTTGGGAACGCAAAACAGCCTCCCTTAGAAATTGATGGGCTTCACCCTTCGGATCACCTTTTTTCTCCAACAGTTCTTGAACGTACTCCTCCATAACGGGGGTGGAGTGTTGGAAAAACTGAAGGTACGGAGGTGGAGTGCTGTACCAGCTCCCGCCCAGTCCATTCTTGAGTAGGCTGTGGGCCCAGGGATAGAAGGTTCACCGATCCCGAGATTTCAGAAGTCTCCCTCCTACCGGTATCACCTCACTTGGACTGCCGTCCTTAGGTCTTGCCTTCCTGACCACGACCACCCCTGAATCCCCTTCCCCTTGAGGGGCGTCTAGACGGGCCTCTGGCTGCTCCTCTAGGCTTTGCTCGAAAGGAAGTAGACTGCCCTTCGAACGCTGGGGTGAATGCCGTGGACTGTGTCGACACGGCCTGGGGTACCCACTGAAAAGTGGTCGGGGTTTGTGCCACGATCTGGGGCACTGGGGGCAATGGCAATTGCAGTTGCTGTTGCTGTCTAAGAGGCTTGGCTGGCCGAGACGGTAGCCTAGTCCTCATAGTCTTCCTCTTTGGTTGAGGACCCTCATCCGGGGAAGACTTTCTTTTGATAGCCAGGCCCCACTTCTGGAGAAGGTTTCTATTCTCCAAGGCGGCCTTATCAACAACTTCTTTGACCAAGTCGGTAGGGAAAAGGTCTTTTCCCCAAATGTTGGAGGAGATTAGTTTCTTTGGCTCCTGCCTCACCGTAGCTGAGGTAAACACGAACTCCCTACAAGCTCTCCTTGCCTTGACGAAGCCATAAAGGTCCTTCGTCACTATGGCCAGATGAGACTTGGCCACTACCATGAACATTTCATGGACCTTGGGGTCACTTGCCATCGTCTCGAGAGTAGTCTGAAGAGACATTGAGGCAGTCAGTCTTTCTTTTGTATCGAACTCACTTCGCAAAAGAAAGTCAGACAGCTTAGGGAGGTCCTTGCCGAACTGACGTCCGGCAATATCAGCCTCCAACTTTCCAACTGAGAACGTAAGATGGACGTCCTTCCAGTCTTTGTGGTCCATAGGCAGGGCCAGCGACAAGGGTTTACACTCCTCTAGGGAGGGGCAAGACTTGCCGGCCTCGACTGCTTTTAGTACAGCCAGAAACCCTTTCTGTAAAAAGGGGAAGGCTCTAGTAGGCGAGGACACAAAGGAAGGGAGCTTCCTATTCAATGCGGCTACCTTTGAGTTAGAGAAGACCCTCTCTTTCATCGAGGATGAAAGTAGAGCTTGAGCCTTAGCATGGTCCATCACTATGACCTCCTTCGGCTCTGTCTCCTCCTTTGAAGCTGGTTCCTTCCTCAGCCGGACATAACAGTCCGGATATGATGCCTTGCTGGGCCAGAATTCCACCTCCTCCAGGGGAACTGAGCCCAGCTTATCCGAGATGACGATCTTTCCAGTCGTCATCGGCATGTGTTCAGCATACCTCCATGGGTTAGCATCTGAGCACAAGGGAAGGTCTTTCACATTGAGCTTTTTCTGGGGCCCATGTGATTCTGCAAGGCACTGCATTCGCAGTTCCATTGCAGCCGCCTTCTCCTGATTCTCCTGCATTTGTTGGATCATTCCAACAATAGAAGAGAGGGCCTGTCCCAGCTCTACTGGGAGACCCTCCGATGTAGAGGGAATAGGCTCCGGAATCTGAACTGGAGTAGCCGACACCTCGTCGACGTCTACCTCTACAACGTCTGGGGCTTGAACTTCATCCTGGGCTTCTGCCAGGAGGTCTTCCTCCTGACACCCATCCACATCAGACATCCTGTCATCTAACTGGATGTCTTGCATCGCGACCGCGACTTCAGCATCCAACTGGATCTGAACTTATGGGATCTCCTCTTGAGGCTGGGGAATCACTGCATCAGCTGATGCCTTAGGGAAAAGATACGCGCTCATCTTCTCACTTTGAAGATAAGGGCCAGAAGTGTTCTTTTGGAAGCCCCTTACCCAGGTACGAAGCTTCTTCCTAGCTATATCCCTTGATTCCTCTGTCCTAGGGGAATTAAAGGTCTCAGTAATCAGGTTAGTGCACACAGTACATACCTGAGGGTCCCAATACCGGAGATCATCCTTGGAGACAGCGTATGCTGCGTGTCTCCTACAAAACTCATGTCCGCAGAGGTTCTTGCTGCTGACATTGCAGAAAGCACTTCCCCACTTCGGAGTGTCCTTCTGTAAAGAGAAGAAATTTCCATGAGTATCAAGTGAACTATGTATCACTGGATATGCATAGTATAGCATAACAATTCAGAAAGGAAAGACACACACTTGTGTTTCCCTCACAACCCATTGTTGCAGCCTTCCAGATAATAAAATCAAAATGGTTTATCTCTTTTAGAGTAACCAATGCAAGGTTTCCAGAGGAAACAGGTGGAGCTCACACCTAAGCAATGTTTTTAAAATCATGGATAATAGACAGGAAAGAACTCAGCTTCCTATCTGTAGGGCAACAGCAAAGGGATGTGCAAGAAAACACAATAGTGTTAGAAGACACAGTGCTGTACCAAAACCCTTACCATAGTTTTCTTCTTACTGTATATGTTATACCGAAGAATACTAGTACAATATAGGGGGATGTGTGCCGGCCTGCCTTTGCCGGCCGGCACACACCACAACTAGCTTTAAAGTATACTACTTAACAGCTATAAGGCGGTAGCACTCTGGTTCAAATGCGTGTGCCGGTCGGCAGCAACTGCCGGCCGGTAACAGCCAATGTTGGCCGGCAATGGCTGCCGGCCAGCAACTACACAAGGTAGTACCCAGCTGCCGGCCACACTCTTGGTGACCGGCAGACAAGGGCTGACATAAGCCGGCCGGCAAAGGTACAAGACCGATGCCAGCCGGCAGCAAAAGAACCAGAGGACTACACCTGCCCGGCTGCCGGCCTCATAGGCCGGCAGCCGGGTCAGGAACAGCACTAGAAGAAAAATAGAATGGATGCCTGGATAAGAGTGTACACAACCTCCAAGCCCGGCAACCGAAAGAGTGCATATAAGGAAGGGGAGAAACTAATTCAGGCTTCCTGACCAATGCCGTCTGGCTCTACAGGCAGACATGGATGAGGGACCAAGAGAGGTCCGGGCAGCACTCGAAAACATAAGACCCTTGCCAGCCGGCAGCTCTGCCGGCCGGCAGCTCTGCCGGCCGGCAAGGGGCTGAGTCAATTCCACATCCTAACCCAGTGTTTCTCAACCTTTTTTTACCAATGGCACACTTAGGATCTTATAATAATATCACGGCACACTTGGAAAATTTAAGAGAAAAAATTAAGAGAATATATACTTGTAAATATGAGATGGAACTACAGACTTGAGAAATAAAACACTTTTAAATATGAACTTACTTTATTTCAGTGTTTTTCTTAGAGTAAATTGTGAAGATGATTAGTGTGAAACTTGTGCCTGGTGTTTTTTGGCGACTTCCTCAATATTTGGTCGAATGTGTGATAAGCAGACCCTCATTTCTTCTTCAGTTGAGCGTAGTCTCTCTCGCTTCTTAGTTTTGATGTTATTTAGGGTTGAGAAGCCAAGTTCACATAAATAAGATGTAGAAAATTGCAACAAAAGTGATAAAGCTTTTTTAGATTATGTGGGATATTCCTCTTGAACAGATATCCAAAATGAGTCAATAGGTACAGTAGAATGTTTTATTCTTAGATCTCTGTCACTAGAAATGGTGGCCAGTTCCTCTTCTTCACACAACTGTAATCCAATATTAGAGGGAATATTCATGAAAGGATTTCGAATCCAATCATACTTCTCTGTGCTCAGTGATGGAAAATAGTGGTCGATGTTTTCATCAAGCGCTGTCAGATGAGAAACAACAATAGGGATCATTTCTTTAATGCAAGTGGTACGCATTGAAGGAAACATATCAAAATTACCTGAGCTTGCTCTATTTTTCCAAATAATAATTTTCTTTTTTAGAGCAACTAACTTATCTGTTGAGGTCAGAATATTCTCATTTCTCCCTTGCATGCTACTGTTTGTGTTGTTTAATTGACTGAATATTTCTGTTAGGTATTCCAGTTTAGACATCCAAAGTTCACAACGAAGATGCTCACCGAATTTTCCTTGCTCTTCTTGGTCGAAAAATACGATTAATTCCTTGTGTAATTCATGAACACGAGTTAATACCTTACCTTTCGATAGCCATCGAACTTCGGTATGCATTAGTAATCTAACATGCTGGGAGTCCACTCCTTTGCATAGTTGTTCAAATAATCTTGACTTCAAAGGCCTACTTTTAATATAATTTACTATTTCAACTAGCTGGTGTAACACCAGTTTTAAATCTTCTTGTGATATTTTTGAAATAAGAACTTCTCTGTGTAAAAAGCAATGAGTACGAATAAGATCTGGGTTTTCTTTTTCTGCAAGAGATACAAATCCTTTAATACAGCCTGTCATACACGGGGCTCCATCAGTGCAAATGCCTACGCAAGATTTCCATGTTAAATTCATTTCTCTAAGGTAGTCAGTTATCACATCAAAAATATCTTGACCTCTAGTAGTAGTTGACATTCCTTTGCAACACAAAAACTGATTGATTATTTCACTGCCATCAATAAAACGTACAAATGCAAGCAAGTGACTAGTGTTGCTTATATCCGTGGACTCATCAACAGTTAATGCAAAAGTAGAATCCTGAAGTTTTTTCTGAACCTTTTTTTCAATATTTTCAGATAAATCTAAAATTCTTCTGTGTATTGTATCATTTGATAAGGGGATTTTGCTAATTTCTTTTTCAGCTTTCTCACCAAACATGGATTTAACAATCTTTTTGCAAGCGGGCAGTATAACTGACTCAGCAAGTGTGTGAGATTTAGATTTTAATGCTATTATTTCTGCGACTTCAAATGAAGCAAGCTGAGCCCTTTCTGATGCGGTCATTGTTTTCTCAAATACATTGCGCTGCTTCGATTGCTGATCTAAAAGCCTTTGAAAATATACAAGATCTTTATCCTGCAGAGATGAATGTTTAGAAGTGAGATGTCTCTTTAACTTACTTGGTACCATGGATTCATTTGACATTTTATCGCCGCAAACTACACATAATGGATTTGGTTGAGCAGCATCTCCAGACCAAAAAAATCCGAACTTCAAGTAGCTCTCATTATACTGTCTATTTAAATAATGGCGAATTTTTGCCTTTTTTACATTGGAGTTTGTTGGGTTCAATGATTGTTCACTATCAGACTCACGGCTGCCACTAGCCTCCTTTCTTATAAGAAATTTATCCATTGTGAAGGAATGCACTAAAATCAATAAACGGTACTCTTGTCCTGCAAATACACTGGTCAATGGGAATTATCATAAAACCTCAACAGACTGAATGAAACAAAAAGGCTAGTAATGTGATTGGTGAAGTGCACTACCATGACCACTCAAGTACTGTCTCAACCGACACTGACAACAAGACACCGAGAGTATGCAATGAGAGCCAGACTCAGACACGTATGATACGCGTAGGCAAGGTGACCAGAGCTCTGCTTTTGAGCGGAACAAATCAGTTAACTGATTGTACATATGCCCTACTGTTTTAATGTTACTAATATGTTCTGCTTTCTTATAAGTGTGCCGCAATATTTACTGAATTGTATGTGTGCGTGTCTGAGAGAGAGAGAGAGAGAGAGAGAGAGAGAGGGAGAGAGAGAGAGGGAGAGAGAGAGAGAGAGATGTTATGTAATGGTTGATAGACCATCCATCCTCACATGTACATTCATCCAACGTTGTTTATATGTGAAGCTTTTAATAGTACAGGAGTCTCAAATGATGTGCATTTCTTTTACAGAAATATACCTACCAAAGACTGAACAAAAGGTATGCACATGATTTTAAGTAAAATTTAAATAACTATTGGTAAAGATATGTAAATTGTATTCATAATTATATCAAAAGATATGTGTGCATGTGTGTGTGTGTTTATAATTCCATATATATATATATATATATATATATATATATATATATATATATATATATATATATATATATATATATATATATATATATATATATATATATGTACATATTGTGTATGTATGTATGTATTTATGTATGTGCTTTATGCATACACACACATGTACGGTATATACAAGAGGGAAGTGTCCTTCTTTTAGCTCACGAATCTGGTTACATTACAATGATTACGTATATGATACATATATCAATTATCAAACTTGGAAGTGATTAAACTCCTAACATCGATTGCAGATGATAGCAACAACGGGCAGCCTGAAGATCAAAAGTCAATAACATCATAGCAATATACTCATTACAAGTAGACAGTGCTACATTAAAATGCAACTATTTTGGTTGAAACAAAAGGAACTATACTAAAAACGGTTTGAAAGCATGAGGCAATACCACGTCATACATCCCAGACAGAACGACGCCCATCACAATACCGAATGCCATCTCCACTTATAATATTAAACTTTTATTAATTGTAGAATTATTATAAATATTATGACGAACTCAAATGGCTGAAAGTTACTTATGTAAACTGCAAAGTAGGCTATATTTTAAATAATTGTCAGTATCAATAAGCGTTACTTTTCATTCATGTGAAACCAAAATCTATACCCATTTTTCGTATTTTCTGGTGTGCCATGACTATATTTCGTGGCACACTTCAAATAATCTCGTGGCACACCAGTGTGCCGTGGCACACTGGTTGAGAATCACTGTCCTAACCTATACTAGGTCCAGATGTAGAACGACGTACAGTACAGTAATGGCTCGGCCATTACGGAGAAAGAGGGGGAAGGGACAAGAGGGTCCTGCCAACCTTGCTTTAGTGACAGATCATCCGCAGCCAAGAAACTTATCTTAGCCTAAGGGAGATCTAAGGGGGAAGGCCAGCAATACTTGCCAGCTCCCAGAGCACCAAAGCAAGGAAGGCGTTGCTACTCCCAGGGAAAGAACTTATCCTCCCCCGAGAACAGCAACAAGGACTAGTCTGGTAGATCACAAAAGAAGGAATCATATCCACAGAAACCTTCGGTAGTGACCTAAGGGAGCTAAGCTCCCTTTGTCTGTGTCAGGTCAGCGAGGGGGACTCAGCCTCAAGCCAGACAACACAGACTCAGACTAAAAAACTCTGTTGTTCTGTCCCTCTTGAACCCTACTACAGGAACAGGAAGGTACAGTAACACCCCAGTATAGTTTTATCGAAAATAAATTCGGAAAAAACCACTTAGGGATAAGCCCAAGGCTTAAACAGAGGGAAAGGGATTGCACACCTTCTCCGAAGAAAAGAAAGCAACCGGGGAGTATGGTAAAGTATACTAAGGCTCCATAAGCAACTAGCTTAGGCACCAAGAGAATCGATTACCTAAATCACCGAAACTCACTCGTATACTATCTTGGAAATATTCCACACAGTCTAAAATGTATAAAATATAGCCTAAAGCTTCAATAAAATTTTAATTACACTCGGAAAAACCATAATCATGCATGAAGTACTAGGACCAAACGACTAGGCTACAAGGCCTAGCGTAGGCCAGAATGGCGAATACTTCGCCAAAACGGATTTTGAGCGAAGCGAAAAATCTATTTTTGGGTGAGATAGCCATGGCGTCCTGATGGAAGGTTCCTTTTTGGTAGCTTCCTTGGGTATAAGACTACTAAGATATTCCCAGAGAATTTAACCACAGGTTATCACAGAATTCTAACTTCTGGAGCGAGTATCTCAAAGGTTTCCCCTTAAGACATCGTAATACAACAGGGGACGCGCATGTCTGAACGCGCCACATAGCTATCTTCACCCCGAACAGAGTTAATGCTTCGGTGTGTAAGGACTGAGAATAGCTGGGAGCCGTTCCACAGCTAATCTCACTCGTGGCTACTACTGATACTCGAGACGTAAACAAACGGACGCCATTGCTCTAATGACGTCACGCCCGTCTTCATCCTGAAGCCAGTTGCTGCCCATCACCATGATACAGTAGCACAGGGTGGGAACAAAACTGGACGAAGTAGTAGGGAGGGTCCATCAGGACGCCATGGCTATCTCACCCAAAAATAGATTTTTCGCTTCGCTCAAAATCCGTTTTTTGGGCTCAAGCCATGGCGTCCTGATGGAAGAGTACCAGAGAATCAATGTATCGTGGTAGATTTTCCCCCAGTATTAAGTGCCTAGGCATTGACAAAACAGCAAAGTAATCTTAGATAAAGAACCATAGGAACGAAGTATCCTGCCCCCCTTGGCAGTGAAGTTCCCATGGGCTATGCCGACGTCAAAGTGGTATTGAAGGGCTATTCATCCTGAGAGAAGAACTTGAAGAACTTAGAGATGAAGCGGAATGTTTGGTATTTGTATAGGAACATTCTGAAATTAGACCAGTGGTGGTTGGGCACTGTGTATAGAGTTCATCTCTTGGTTATCAGAAGTAAGTATTCGTGTAGGAACCTTACTTAGTCAGGGTGAATATAATTTAGGATTAAACATCTTAAATTCTTCATAACCATAAGAAAGGAGGAATAAATAAAACTATGACAGGTATGTATTTCATAGTAAGTAGGAGCTGAAAGAGACGCATAAGTAATAAAATAGAAATTTTATTTCACAATGCAGAAATTAAATAATTTACAGCAAAAGTAAAGTTCATTTACAGTAATAATAATGTACATAGAAATAAAGGCTTGCTCTTGAATCTGAAAAGGAATTTCAGGATATTAGTAGGTACTCGTTCTCGAGGAACGCAAGTCTTTAAATAACACATCATGCTCAAGGCATGCGGCACTTGTGTGACACTATGACATTTCACCTAGGATAAGAACAGTTATAAAAGCACTAAGTGTTTTTAGACATCACTATGAATCGCTCGAGGGTCAACATAGGCACCCGAAGAGTTAGAGTCCCAAGTAACTCACTGTTCTACGCAGAGTTAGGTGCAGGTTTCATAACACTACCTGCGGCTACCACAAAATGTTTGACTTCATGCACTTGTTTCGCATAATGTTTAAAGAAAACTCGCGAGGACTTCCAGCCCGTGAAGTTTTTAAGGCTTTCAAAGTCCATGCTCTGAAAGAAATTCAGAGAAGATGCCACTTTTCTAGGATCATGACCAGCGGGTGTACTGTTCGGATCCGCTCTGCGAATGAAGTAGGTGATTTTCGCTCTTAATTGTTTCAGTGACAGGTCGCTGCCCGATGTTTCTCCTTTGAAGAGTTGGCCTCCACCAAAGTTCGAAGTTCTGCGAAGATAGACCTTGAGGCTCTCTACTGGACATAGAGAGACATCCTCCTTCAGGGGGCATATTCTCCAAGGGCCCCATCTTTTGGTGAGTAATTCATTTTTAGCGAGAAACGTCGGATCAGGGGAGAGGGTCACTTCTCCTGAATCAGTAAACAGGATGTGTCCTTCTTCTCTTGATAATGCCACTATTTCGCTGACACGAGCTCCCGAAGCAAGAGCAAATAAAAATATAACTTTCTGAGTCAGATCCTTGAGGGGGCATGAATCATTGTCCAAGTTGGAGGCGAAATGGAGTACCTTGTCTAGTGACCAGGAGATCGGTTTCGGAGGGGGTGCTGGACGTAGGCGAGCACATGCTTTTGGTAGTTTGTTGAAGATGTCGTTGGACAGATCAATTTGGAAAGCATATAGAATTGGTCTAGCCAAGGCCGATTTACAGGTTGAAATCGTATTGGCTGCTAATCCTTGTCCATGAAGGTGAATGAAGAAGGACATACAGAAATCAATTGTGATTTCTTTAGGATTTTTTGCCTTGACAAAGGAGACCCATTTCCTCCAGGATGATTCATATTGCCGTCTCGTGGATTCGGTCTTGTATTCCTCTAGGAAGTCTAGACTTTTCTTCGAGATCCCAAACCTCTTCTTTGCGGCAAGGGAGAGAAAATCATGAGATGAAGGTCCTTGATTTTCGATGATGAAGCGAAGACAGTCGACTTCTGTACTTGTTGAGAGAGAACTGGGCCCGGGAGAGGGATCAGCTTGGGCTGCAGCTCCAGGACCAGGGGGTACCAGTTGCTCCGGGGCCACTTGGGAGCCACTAGGGCCGCTGTCCCTTTGAAGGTTCTCAGTTTGGAGAGGACTTTCAACAGAAGGTTGGTGGGAGGGAACAGGTAGATCTTGGACCACCTGTTCCAGTCCAGTGACATGGCGTCCACTGCTTCTGCTTTGGGGTCCTCGTACGGGGCTACGTACAGAGGAAGTTGATTGTTGTCGCTCGTTGCAAAGAGATCTATCTGAAGTTCTGGGACTTGGTGAGAGATGAAGGAGAACGATCTTGCGTCTAGAGACCATTCCGACTCTATCGGGTTTGTCCGAGATAGAGCATCCGCTGTCACATTGCGGAATCCTTGTAGGTGAACTGCAGACAGGTGCCACTTCTTCTTCTCCGCCAGACGGAAGATTGGGAGAAGCACCTGATTTATCTGGGGCGATCTTGAGCCTTGGCGATTGAGACAACGAACTACCACCGAGTTGTCTAGGGTTAGACGGATGTGGATCGAGGGCGGCGGGGATAACTTCTTCAGAGTTAGAAGGACCGCCATGGCCTCCAAGATGTTTATGTGGAACGTCTTGAATAGTGGAGACCAGGTACCTTGAACCTGTTTCTGGTGGGAGTGACCTCCCCAACCCTCCAGTGAGGCATCCGTGTGGATGTTGAGTGATGGAGGAGGGTGTTGGAGAGGAATGGACCTTTTCAGGGCCTTTTCTTCCGACCACGGCTTTAGGAGGCGTCGTAGTCTGTTTGGAAGCCGTCTCTTGAGGTCTCTTCGAGCGATGGATGCCGAGCGTCTCCAGACTCCCGCGGCATCCTTTAGCTGTGCACGAAGCACTGGGTTTGTCACTGAGGCGAATTGTAGAGAGCCTAGAACTCGTTCCTGCTGTCGTCTTGAAATGCGTTTGGATTTCAGTAGTCGCTTGACAGACCCTGCTATTTCCTTCCTTTTCTTCTGGGGGATGGAAAGGCGGTGTGACTGAAGATTCCAGTGGATTCCCAACCACTGAAACTTCTGAGCTGGAGAGAGGCGAGATTTTTTCTCGTTGATCTTGAATCCCAGGTGTTCTAGGTACTGGGTAACTTCGTTGCAAGACTTTGCACACTCTTCGGGCGATGGAGCCCAGACTAGCCAGTCGTCGAGGTAGGCCATCACCTGGACGTTTCTTAGGCGGAGCTGTTGTACTATGGCATCCGCCAGTTTTGTGAAGATCCGAGGGGCCACATTGAGGCCGAAGGGCATGGCCCGGAAGGCGTAGCTTTTCCTTTGGAGTCGAAATCCTAGGTAGGAGGAAGCGTGATGGTTCATTGGAATGTGCCAGTAGGCATCCGCCAGGTCTATAGAGACCGTGAAGGAACCTTGAGGCAGAAGGGTCCTTATTTGTTGAAGCGTCAGCATCTTGAATTTGTTGTTCTCTATGAACTTGTTGAGGGGGGATAAGTCCAGAATGACTCTGAGTTTGTCTGAGTCCTTCTTGGGAACACAAAATAATCTCCCTTGGAACCTGGTGGACTTTACCTTCCTTATCACCTTCTTGTTCAAGAGGTCTAGAACATATTCTTCCAGAAGGGGGGTTGATTGCTGGAAGAACTGCTGGAAGATTGGGGGTGGTTGCGTCCAACTCCAGCCTAGACCCTTCTTGATGATGCTGTGTGCCCAGGGATCGAAGGTCCAACGATCCTGGAATTGGCAGAGTCTTCCTCCCACCGGAAGCACTTCATTGCTTCTGGTGTCCCGAGGACTTGCTGCCTCGGCCGCTAGCTCCCTTTCCTCCTCTACCTCTGGAGGGACGGCGAGATGCGTCTTTGCTTGCACCCCTGAATGAGCCTCTACCTTTGGCATGAAAGGTAGTTGATGGTTGCTCAAAGGCAGGGGTGAAGACCGGTGACTGTGACAACACCGGTTGGGGGACCAATTGAAAGGTCTGTTGTGGTTGGGCAACCACTTGGGAGGTAGCGGGTCCCGGAAACTGACGTCTTTGCTGACGTTGCTGGGGTTTTGACTTCTGAGGTTTCCTCTTAGGCTGAGGTCCGTCGTCCTGAGAGGGTTTCCTTTTCCTGGACATGCCCCACTTGTGGAGAAGGTTCCTATTCTCCGTGGCGGCTCTGTCAGTTATTTCCTTCACAAGGTCAGAAGGAAACAGGTGCTTTCCCCAGATGTTGGAGGAAATCAGCCTCCGGGGTTCGTGTTTCACGGTGGCACCGGCAAACACGAATTCACGACAGGCTCTTCGAGCCTTTATGAAGTGGTACAAGTCCTTCATTACCGTTAGTAAGTGGGATTTGGAGAGTACCATGTAGTGATCTGGTACTCTAGTGTCACAGGCCATAACTTCCAGTTGGACTTGATGAGAAAGAGATGCCGCAAGCCTCTCCTTCGTGTCTTGTTCCCGGCGAAGGAGGTGATCGTTGAGCTTAGGGAGGTCTTCATTAAACTGACGTCCGGCGACGTCAGGGTCGAGCCTTCCCACGACGAAAGTATGCTGAACATCTTTCCAGTGTCGAGCGTCAGGGGGGGTCACGATGGAGAAGGGTCTGCACTCCTCCAGTGCAGGGCAGGGTTTCCCTTCTTCCGCCGCTTTAAGGCATGCAGCTAAGGCCTTTTCCAAGAATGGAAGAACCGCAGTATCAGGTGCAACGTAAGTAGGGTGCTTCTTGCTCAATGCCGGAAGCTTAGAGCAGGTAAAGCCTCTACTCTTGAATGCGGAGGCTAGCATAGCCTGGGCCTTTGCGAGATCGAACACTATCTCTTCCTTAGGTTCGGTCTCTTCCTTCGAGGCAGGTTCGGAACGAAGCCGGACGTAACAGTCCGGGTAGGCCTCAAAGCTTGGGAAGAACTCCACATCTTCCAAAGGGACCGTGCCGATCTTATCACTAACAAAGATCCTGCCGGTCGCAATAACCATATGCTCTGCATACCTCCACGGGTTGGCATGAGAGCAAGCGGGGAGATCCTTGACCGAAATCTTCTTCGGCTCTCTGGATCCTATCATCGACCTGATGGACTCCTGGTTCTCCTTCAGCCTGTCGTCCATGACGGCTCTAATCAGCCGGATCAGTTCTTGAGTAGAAGAAGAAGGATCCGGAGTCGAGGAGGTAGACGGAATAGACATTTCCGTCGGTGTAGGAGTAGGAGGGGGGATGAACGAGGGAGCAGCTCCTAGCTCCGACTCGGTGTACTCCACCTTGTCTTCGTCATCTTCGGCTCCTTGAGCCATAAGCGTCTTCTCCGTGTCTTCCGAGACGTCCGAAATCTGTTCGTCATCTTCGGAATCCAAGCGACACTCGTGCATGGACTGAGCCATGACCACATCAGGTTCCACCGTAATTTGGACAGTGGGGATCACATCTTTGGGTACCACTGAGTCAGGGGAGGCCTTAGGGAACAATAGTGACCTCAGTTCTTCGGTGGCCAGGTACGGTCCGGTAGCATTTTTCTGGAAGCCACGCACCCACTTGCGCAGCTTTTCACGAGAAATGTCTCTAACCTCCGCTGAAGGAGGGTTATGGAAGGCCTCAACTAGGTGAGCCTGGCAGACCGTACAATCCAGTGGATTCCAAAACTTCAAATCCCCTTTCTTTTCTGCACAAGGGGCGTGAGTCCTGCAAGCCGTATGCCCGTAAAACTGCGGGCGTTTCACAGCGCAGAAGGCGAAATCACACTTCATCTGCTCCTCCTGTGGAAGAAAGAGAAAATGAGTATGGGGGAGTCATAAGAATGGCTCTTAAACTAAGTTAATATTAATCATTAATTTTAACTTAAGAAGGTGTGATGCATAGAGAATGAAAATAGTAAAGGAGAACATGCTCCATGCATCTCGCCCGGCTGGTTACCATAAGCTTGGTCCCTGGATAATCCGAGTGACCGAGGGCACTGGATATAGTTTCCTAGAATTCCAAGTATTTTGGAATTCCATGGAAAAATCCAAGGGCAAGATTGGGACCGAATTCATTCGGTTCCCAGTTAAGGGCCAGAAGGCCTCATTTAAAAGGTAACTGCTTCTGGCAACCAGCCGTGCTAAGATGCACATAGCATGCTGCAATTAGAAGAATGCAAAGAGACAGCATGATCACTAATAGAGCAGTACTAGGTACTGATCTTAATAGCAGAAGCAGCTTATCTGTTTGCGATATAGGGCTATCATAGTCTTATGATAGCTACAGTAAGGGGGTGCAAGTATTCTTGACGCCTCCGGGGCATCCGGCAAGCCGCCGGCATGCCGGAGCTCGCTCCAGCATAGATTCTGGCATTAGGACAGACAATGTTCAAAGTCAGTCAAATACCAGGATGGCGGCCGCCGGCACAACGGCGGCACGCTGGCAGGGAGCGGCGGCTCCGGCAGTCGGAGGATGCCAGGTTGGTGACTGGGATAAGGATGGTAAAGGCTGTATCGGGTTGCCGGCAGTATATGCCGGCACTCCGGCGGTCGACCGGCAAGCGGACGACTAGTTAGGAGGAGGAGAGCCGCCGGTAGTAGCCGGCGGCAGCCGGCAGTCCCTCGGTACACGGGGGGCTGGTGGCAAGGTTAGGGAGAGTCACCAAATAGGAGGCAGGTATTGCCGACAGTAGAGGCGGCAAGAGACCGGCACCCGGATAGGGAGAGAGACAGGGGGAAGGGGGGAAGGGATGTAGGAAGTACCATCAGGATTCCAAACATCCCTCCCCCTCCCTGAGGGGGTGTACCCATGATAGAGGCAGGCTCTAACATCCATGAGCAGGGTCACTAGGGACCGGGAGCAAGGTTACCCAAGGGAGGGCTAGGGTACACCCAAGGAGGGGGGGAGACTCCCATATGCAGAGCTATACTAGTAACTAACCTTATAGGACACTATGAAGGTATGTGTACCAGAGCGGACTGCACAAGGAAGCTCGGGTAGCCCTACTATTCCACCCTAAGGAGGAGTTGTAGGACAGGGGACAGATGGGTATAAACTAACCTAAGCATAGGCTAGGCCATACAAGAGATAGGTGGGGAGGGAGAAGAGAGAAGTCTTCCCAGGAAGGGTTTCTGTACCAGAGCGGCCACTAAGGAAAGGGAGGACACTCCCTAACCTAAGATCAGGCAGATCAGCTAAAACGGTGCAAGAGTACAGTTTTAGCATGGAACAGAGAAACCTTCCTAACCTAACCTAGAGCAGGGCTAAAAGTCCTGAACTAGGAAAGGAAGAAGACATATCGCTATCGCAGGAAAGTCATAGACTATCCTAGCCATAGAGGTAGGCTAGCCTAACCTCACTCTCGGACGCAATCCTAAAGGGGGGTTCATTCCTTTAGGGAGGACAGAGAGGCGATATATACTCTATTAGACAATTAATCCCTTTACTCAGAAAAGGAATCAAGGCTAAATAGAGGGAATGCCAAGGCAGGGGATGAAGGAAGCATATAGGGGTCCTAACATTAGGTTAGGCTAGAAAGAGTCACTGACTAGCCTATCCCCTATATGGTCCCTGAAGGCGAAAACATTTGCATCACTGTCAAAAGTATTGTAAAATAATGCCACTATCTTCATAACTTAGCCTAGGATCACTAATAAATCATGCATGAACACTTGTATGTAGGCTCCTGGTCTGGGGGCTATAGTAGCCGACTGGTATGAGGTCAATCGATGACCGATAAAAAGCGTCTAAACACGATATTAAAGTTCCTAGCTATGAAGACTAAATAAACTAATGTATTCGATTAGTATATAATGCCAAAAACGTTGTTGTGGCTAACTAAATAAGACATGCATAACAACAACGACGCCATAAAATGGCGGGTCCGGTAGAGGCACAGCTCTGCCACAAAACAGCAATTATCTCGAAAAGTAATATTTACTTTACGGCCAGAGCTTAATTAAACAATACTGGAACCTTGTACTCAACTTTCCAGAAAAAGGCGAGGCTGAAGGTAACGACATAGCGAAGATGCAAAACGATAAAGTGAACACAGGGAAAATCCGTCTAAGTAGGGCAGCTACTAAACAAAGGATGAAGACGGGCGTGACGTCATTAGAGCAATGGCGTCCGTTTGTTTACGTCTCGAGTATCAGTAGTAGCCACGAGTGAGATTAGCTGTGGAACGGCTCCCAGCTATTCTCAGTCCTTACACACCGAAGCATTAACTCTGTTCGGGGTGAAGATAGCTATGTGGCGCGTTCAGACATGCGCTTCCCCTGTTGTATTACGATGTCTTAACGGGAAACCTTTGAGATACTCGCTCCAGAAGTTAGAATTCTGTGATAACCTGTGGTTAAATTCTCTGGGAATATCTTAGTAGTCTTATACCCAAGGAAGCTACCAAAAAGGAACCTTCCATCAGGACGCCATGGCTTGAGCCCAAAAATAATACTTAGCACGAAAGGAAATCCTATGTAATGCTAAATAGCTAAAATTTATTAAAGCAAAACAACCAGGAATGTCGCTCTGACTAACTAATTTATACCTAGCGAGCGACAGCGTCCAGGACGCCTCTGGTAGGCTACGGCTCTTGTATCAAAGATTAATCCTATTAATCACTCAAAATTTTACCAAGAGCCAACATTTATACATAAAAGACATTATACTCAACTTATCAGAGGCCAACGAAGACGGAGAAGCCATGAAAAGTAAAATAAATCCAAGATTTGCGAGAAAAACAGGAAAAAACATCGAGTTGTTAAGCTACGCAAAAAGGAATACAGATGGCGCCAGGATTGGCGCCAGGCACGCATACGAATCGGAGGATAGGGAAGCCTTGGGAGCGGCTCCCCTTTTTCTTTCACGAATTCGTATCTCGCCAATCACCTCCTACGAGACGAAATCTCTGTCCAGGATGTAGATTGCCATGTGGCGTGTCTAGAATACGTCCTCTGATATGTCGCGATATCCCTTTCACGAGGGATACTCGCTCCAGGAGTTAGAATTCCGGTACCTTAAGGTAAATTCTCTGGGAATATCGGCGTAGTTGTAATATACCCTAGGAAGCTACCCTATAGGAACTTCCATCAGGACAACATGGCTTGAGCCCAAAAAAAAAAAATATATATATATATATATATATATATATATATATATATATATATATATATATATATATATATATATATATATATATATATATATATATATATATATATATATATATATATATATATACGTTTGGGTATATATATATATATATATATATATATATATATATATATATATATATATATATATATATATATATATATATATATATATATATATATATATATATATATATATATATATATATATATATATATATATATATATATATATATATATATATATATATATATATATTCAAATAAGCCATATATATTTTTGATACATTAATGTCTGGATTCTCTTAACGACCTCGGGATCAGAGCCCCAGGCGAAATCACACAAAGACAAGAGCTTGGCTCCGGCCGGGAATCGAACCCTGGTCGGCAAGCTTGTACAGACAGTGACTAACCCACTTGGCCAAGTGGGTTAGTCACTGTCTGTACAAGCTTGCCGACCAGGGTTCGATTCCCGGCCGGAGCCAAGCTCTTGTCTTTGTGTGATATCGCCTGGGGCTCTGATCCCGAGGTCGTTAAGAGAATCCAGACATTAATGTATCAAAAATATATATGGCTTATTTGAATATGAAAAAACTCGTAAAAATGGGCAAAATTTAGCATATATATATATATATATATATATATATATATATATATATATATATATATATATATATATATATATATATATATATATATATATATATATATATATATATATATATATATATATATATATATATATATATATATATATATATAGACGTGTGTGTGTGAGTGTATATATATATATATATATATATATATATATATATATATATATATATATATATATATATATATATATATATATATATATATATACGTTGGGGTGTGAGTATATATATATATATATATATATATATATATATATATATATATATATATATATATATATATATATATATATATATATATATATATATATATATATATATATACGTTTGGGTGTGAGTGTATATATATATATATATATATATATATATATATATATATATATATATATATATATATATATATATATATATATATATATATATATATATATATATATATATATATATTCAAATAAGCCATATATATTTTTGATAAATTAATGTCTGGATTCTCTTAACGACCTCGGGATCAGAGCCCCAGGCGAAATCACACAAAGACAAGAGCTTGGCTCCGGCTGGGAATCGAACCCTGGTCGGCAAGCTTGTACAGACAGTGACTAACCAACTTGACCTAGTGGGTTAGTCATTGTCTGTACAAGCTTGCCGACCAGGGTTCGATTCCCGGCAGGAGCCAAGCTCTTGTCTTTGTGTGATTTCGCCTGGGGCTCTGATCCCGAGGTCGTTAAGAGAATCCAGACATTAATGTATCAAAAATATATATGGCTTATTTGAATATGAAAAAACACGTAAAAATATGCAAAATTTATCATATATATATATATATATATATATATATATATATATATATATATATATATATATATATATATAGATAAATAGATAAATAGATTATATACACACACAAACACACACACACACACACATATATATATATATATATATATATATATATATATATATATATATATATATATATATATATATATATATATATATATATATATATATATGTGTGTGTGTGTGTGTGTGTGTGTATGTGTGTGTGTGTGTGTGTGTGTGTATGTGTGTGTTTGTGTTTGTTTGTGTGTGTGTGTATATGCGTATGCGCGTATTGGATACGTCCCTGCCTAGTAATATACTGGACTGGGGTTCGTAGATTAATGTAGTTCGGTAGTATCTTATCGTTTCTCAATTAGCAGAACCAATCGGTGTACCTGCCGAGTCATCAGCAGCATTGACTGGTCTTCCCTAGCTAGCTTTAGTGGAGAGGTGGATTGGGTGCTGGTCATATGAATAAATCAGTCTCTAGATTATTTTCCTGCTGAAGCATTGCCACAGTCATTTGCTTCTGTAATTCTTGAGCATCCTTTCAAACTTCAAAATTTTCTTTACACCACATATACTACAAACAAATGTTTATCTCAATTCGAATATTATGTCCTCAATCCTAGCTTAAAAAACACGAGTTAATTTTATAAAGAACTGTCTTAAAATTGTCTCTCAATATTCCACCATTGGCCACGAAGACAATAACAGTGTATTCTCGGCCGTCTGTAAACTCTATGGAACGTTTCTTTTTCTCCAGTTCTTTTTTCGAATACCGCTTTCTCCCCTCCTCTCTCATCTTCATGCAATAATTGATATTTACTTACTCATATTTGTGCTTCTGGATGTTATTATTCATCCATCAATACTAACATTTCCTGTTTAATCTTCATTGTTTTCTTTTATCATTCATATCTTTACTTTTCCTCATTTTCTCTAAATGATATCTTCTTGCACAGTTTTTAAATCTTCTAGTTATTTATGCAGGGGATTTTCCCTACAACTAATCAGAAAAGCATCATCTACCAATTATTAAAATAATTAAATCTACTAATATTTATTTTACAACTTTCCATTAAACCTAATGTCTAGTTTCGATCCATCCATAAAGACATTTACCAACTATGGACACAAGGTAAAACTTTTACTTTGACATAATTTAACATAAAACAATTTAATTTCTAGCTCACTCGTACAAATCTGATATTTACATTATCTTGAAAACTGTTGAATACTTTTCATCCAAAAAAAACAGAAACAAAATGAAATCCTGTAAAAAGGCTTTTCACACTATCTCTCAACCAGCCCTATCGTAAGATCATTTTAGGTCCCGCTACAACTAAGTAATGAGTACTCTTAACGAGAAAAAATGCATACTTATGCTCTTTTATTCGCACGTGTTTTGCTATATTTCATGGAATATCTGCTTTGGCGATCTCTTTCCTTTTATAGCTACTGTAAATATGAAAAGGTTTATTATGTCTTCATTAAAGAAAATATTCTTGTTGAAGTTTGATAATTTTCTAATGAATATTTCTTACACTCAAAAATTTGCTTTAAAAACGGTAAAAATCCTGGAATAAAGATTGCCAGTCATTTACCGTTTAAAAAATGGATATATTGACGTGAAGGAGTGATAGTACGGCCACCAATCCGTAAAGGATAATAACAAAGTAGGGCAAAATTACGGTCGCCTGTATTTTACTGAAATACGGCTGTGAACAGTATATTTCTACGAAGAATATCTAAATTTTTTTTTCCCTGTAGGCTATGCATCGCCTATTTCGGAAGTGTAAAACACAACTTTAAACGGTAAACGTATCTAAAGTACTGTGTGAGAAGTGTTATGTAAATTTACACCCATATGGAAATAGTTTTGTAATAAGAGAACAAAATGTTTTTCTATATATTCTATAATATTTCCAAGATAGGCCTAGCTATTATTTTGGTACTACGCTTCCTTATTCATGTTCGTAAGAATTCAGTGAAACAAAAATGTTGATAGTAGACATTATCATATTAGGATATATGAATATTGATAAAACGATGTAAGCAACGTTATAACATATTTTGTTTTCTATATGCATCTTGCTAATGAGCATTTTTTTTATATTTAGAGAAAATGTAAAACATCTTTGCCAATTTGTTGAATTTATATTAAAACATTTGAATAAGACTATTTTATAGAAGCTGTTTTTCTATAATAAAATATAGTTAATATATTTATGAATATATACCTAAATTATGATATTTAAGTTTATTCAATGTATAGACATTTTTTAAAAATATTCTTGGCTAATAAGTTACATTTTGAGAGAAATAAACTTATGCTATGACCTGGTTGTGTAATAAATTACATTTTCAGTGTAGGAAGCTTATTTCATGACCTTTTTATGTAATAACTTAAATTTTTAGTTTAGTAAGCATATTTCATAACTTTTGGGGGGCTGATTCGCAAAGAGAAAGGCAAAGGCAGAGGCAAATTATATTCTATCGACCCCTTCCGGAGTATGAAAATTACAAATTTTCTCAAAGATATACATTTTACACATTTATACAAAAAGAAAAGACCATATATTACAATTACATTTGTATATACATATATTTCGTAAGTACATCTTGAAAGCATAAAGGTATACTGACAAAGAAAAGTATAAATATCGAGAAAAAACAATGAAAATTTCAGTCTTAAATACAACGACATTATAATGTTAATAAACTATGCAAGTTTTCTCCAATTCTTTGGTATTACTTGTATTGAGGAGGAGATTGAATTTAAACGTTGTAGGTCATTTACAATAGTAGGGCTTTAGGTATCTCTCTCTTGTTCCTTTAATCACAGAACAAACTAAAACATACGGATATTCAGTGCAAACTTCAAATTATTGTTACATAGTTTGCAAAGGTGTTGATTTTCCTGCCCAGAATATCTTTCAGTTGCTCACCGAAGTTTGTGTGTACCACACCTATATTTACTAAGAGCAATTAATTCTGGTATATCTGAATTTGTATTATATTTGCCAAATTCAGTCTTGAAAAGTTTGTATCCGCTACACAGTATATTCCTGTCTACTTCTGCATGCCACCGTTGTCTCTCTATATCTTAGAGCTTCATTTCCAAGCTGTTTATTATCCACGTGTCATTGAAATGTACTGAATGTTCCCATATGTTTGACATGCCACAGGAACTAGGAATAGATTCGATATTATGAATCCAACTACACTTATATTCCTCCGCCTCAGGCGTAATTCTAAAAAAAAGAAAAAAAAAAAAAAAAAAAAAAAAAAAAAAAAAAAAAAAAAAAAAAAAAAAAAAAAAAAATTAACAATTCAGATTCCTTTGATTTTACAATTCTCATCCAAAATCCAATTATCCGTTCATAAATAGATATTTCAATTTTAAATCTTCCAAGATCCCCATATACCATGAAGCTTGCTGTTCGCTTGTTCACACGGAGCTGACTTTTTTTTATGAACTTCTTGTGAAATGCTTCACCAAGATCTAGTTTGTGGTAACCCCATATTTCACAACCCTAAGTCAAAATAAGTATAACGAATGAGTAGAATAGATCACAGTTGATATCAATTGGTAATTCAAGGGTTTTACATTTAATTAACATACTAAATATTGCTCTACGGGCTTGAACTACTTGTTTCTCAATAGTTTTATCCATTTCACCATTATAATTGAATGTAGTACCAAGGTAAATATAATCATTTACAATCTTAATACTCTCCTCACCATGTTTAAAATTCCAAACAGTTTCAACTTTTCCTCTAGAAAATACAACTAATTTAAATTTTTAAACATTAATTTGAAGTTTCCAGGTATCACAATGTTTTTACTTTATGCAAAGCATTTTGTAGTTCCATTGCGGATTCGGCCATTAAAATAGTATCACCAGCATAAAGTAAAACATGATTAGGCAAAAACATATCTACATCAATACTACTTAATTTTTCATCTATTTTCCTTGAACACATATCCAACCCACTAAGAGAACACTCAAAATCATTTAGGTAGATGGCAAAAAGTAATGGGCAAAGATTCTCACCCTGTCTATGTTACAATACGAAAAAGTTAGAAACTTTATGATTCTTCTTCTCACAGGATTTTACATTAGTATACATGTTATATATGACAGCCATAATACTACCGTTAATATTATATAAGATTACTTTTCCCCACGTGGACGACCTGTCAACCTGATCAAATGCTTTTCCGTAAACAACAAGCAAACAGTATATTCTCTTTTCTTTTTTCCGATGGAAATTGAAATTAACAAGTGAATGCAATACAAAAATATTATCTAAAGTATTATATCCCTCCTTGAACCAAGCCTGCTCCACACCCAGTTGACCAGTGCTCTCAATGTAATCCGTCAACCTTTTATTGACACAGGCAATAAAAAGCTTTGCTACACAGCTTAGGAGAGTGATACCCCTATAGTTATCTGAGTGGTCAGGGGATCGTGTTTTTTCTCATATATAGGTTTTATCATCCCTATACACCAATAATATAGAAAAATACAGGAGAATAACACTATTTTGAAAATTTAGCATATATATCACATTTAGCACATCATAGGGGGCAGTTATTTTTGAAACTCATTCATAATATTATCAGTACTACATGCTTTTCTACTCTTAAGATTTTGTTTGTGAATTTGTATGTCATCTACCGTAAAAAAACTCTATTCAATTATTCGTTAACTAACTGGTTAACAATACTTGGGACAAAATTATTAGGGTGGTCACTCTTCTTAGGTTCTTCGTTGCCACGACTGAGTTTAGCAAACTAATCTTAAAATGCTTTAAGTGAAATTTTACAAAACAGCTCATTCCTATCAGTATTCTTTAATAAATAGTCTTTCCTAATACTTTTTCTCAGATTTCTAACATTTTTATGATTTTGTTTTTTCTGAAAGATTTCTTAGCTTTATAAATTAGGCTCTTATATGTTTTTGCTCTAGCTTTCAGTCCATTTCTAGTTTCATTGGTTTAGATTTTCTTAAGCCTGTTTTCAACTTTCATATATTCAGTCCTTTACTAGAACAGTGTTTATCAAACCATGGTTTTCTTATATTTTTGCAATCCATAGTTTTAGTTTTATTTCGATAAACTTTTTCACAAATGCCAATGTGTTTGGCAGGGTCTATATATAATTTTCCTAAATCTTTTACAATATCATCCATAACACTAAGAGTTTCATTCAAAGGGTTCGGTTAATCTATTTTTCGGGCTAATAAGTTAATATCTCTAGCATTAAATGCTTCCACATATTCATTCTTAATGTCATTCGACCATTTTAATTCAAGTTCTTCATATTCAAAGTCGTTCATATCACGGGTTTCCTCACTATCTACATCTAAATTTTTTACCTCCTGTATTTCTGGTAGTGTCATAATATAAGTCTCTTCCAAACGTAACATCATAGAGAGGGCCCAGTGAGTATCGGACAGACAACTGTCATATTTCTCAACACTAAAATCAGTAATGCTACTCATAACTTTAGGAGACACAATGAAATAGTCAATACAGCTCCTATCATTAGCGGTAAAACAAGTGAAGTCACCTACACCACTGTCTCCCCTTCACTACTTAAAGTCAAGCATTTTACAGTTACATTAAGATACGACCTTGGTTATTAGTAATTACATCACTATTATGGCGAATGGTGCGAAGGCCAATAGCTTCTAATTCTCTTTTTGTGCTAACCAGGGATTCATCAATAAAATCATTTAAATGAATATTTTGCAACGGGTCATTTTCTATGCAGTCATTAAGTAAACCTGTTCTAAAGTTAAAATCACCAGCTAATATAATTGGTATCCCATATTTTATATTCAAGTTTGTATGACCCTTAGCAATAACATCAATGGCAATAAGGTGATCCCTTATCTGGAATTTACAAGGAACATATAATCATATCATTCTTTATTTCCCTACAATGAAATATTACATACTGTATAGTAAGAAATCAGACCCAGTGTCTTCGAACAATGTTACGTATTTTTCTTTATCTTTTTTAATTAACATGCAGATACCATATATACCTTCATACAGAAGTGAAATATTTTTTTTTTCCTGGTTAAAATGTGACAACTTAGGAAATAAGTTATCGTCAATACGATGACATTTGATTTCAGATAAACAAATATAATCGAAACCTTGCACAAATATCTCATGTATACAATATTTCGCTTTACTGTGTAGTCAATTAACATTCAAACTAGCTATGTTCAACTCAGAAAATGACATAATTTGCATATTTAATATCCAAGTTAACTTTATTGCTATCAATTTCATGTCCACTGTACTGTCTCGTTTCCGTATCCGTTTCATTTATGAAGAGACCGTACCTATCCAATGTAAATGCTAGAGTTAGGCCGTGACCGTTCACTTTATCTTCTTCGCATCCTATTTTATAAAGATCCTCAGGGGATATTATCCTTATTCGTCTACCATCCCCCCCACTTGCGGTTTTTTCACACCAAAATTTGTACCATCCAAACTGTATGCCCGAGCAATTTCTTCATCCCTTTTAAGGCTTGTAGTATTTTGTTTCGAAGTGGAGTAAGGTCATCTGTGATGAAAACGTTCGGTACTTGTCATCTATTC
>NC_090737.1:962646-975146 GCF_036898095.1 Palaemon carinicauda
GCAACTTCTACCTTTTATAAATCCTACTTTTTCATCTCTCAGCTTTCCATCAATCTTTCTCTCCAGTTTCTAAAGAATAAGCATACTTTATATTTTCATAACAGCTTACGTAAGTGTTATGACTGTAATTATTTCAATCAGTCAGGTCTCCCTTTTATAGCGATTTTCTCTAACATTCCTAGCACCCATTCATCCGGTTCTGCCTCTTCATGTCACATTTTACAAAATAATCTTGTAAGTAGTCTCGGGGTCACTTCATTTTCGGCCAGTATCATCTCGTCAGTTATTCCAACGTACCCAGGGCCTTTCTATCTCTTTAGTTTTTTAGGATAGCTTCGACTTCAACCACACTGAATTCATTCATGGGCACATCAAGGTCTTCATCAGCTTCAGGTATATCAATCAAACTATTCCCATCATAGGTCCTATTCATAACTTCACTGAAGTGTTCTACCCAACGTTGTCTTTCGCTATCTCTCTTTTTGATGGGTATATGCTTCTTCTTCTTTGCCCCAGTCGAGATTTCATTAATAATTCTTTGAGAAATTCTGAAACCATAGCCACTTCCTCAATTCATAGCTTTGTGCCCTCATCTGCTTTACTATCGAAGTACACTCTCCAGTCATTCCTGGCATTTCTTTTGACCTCGCTGTCAATATCGGAATACTTATATATATGCTCCACCCAAATTAAATTAGTTGCATTTACGGCATCTATCAGTAATCACCTAACTGACGATACACACTAAAAGCAACCTGGTGGCGCATATTAATTGTTAATCTCAAGCGATAAGGTTAATCAATAATAGTAAAGGCTATAAAGTTTTATATGTTCAACCTCTAACAATTCACATGAATATAGATTTATTCTCTTTATTTGCATTGCTTCCCAACTACTTATTTTCTTAGTTAATGTCCTTTTTCTTCGGAGCTCTTTAGTTACCTTTTCATCTTTTTTTAAGTTTTATCTTTCATTTGGAATCTTGAATTTAAGTAGGTTATTCAAAGATTTTGGGTGGGATTTTTTTTTTCTGAAAATATATACAGTATTAAAACTATACCGAAAATCTCTTTAAGAAATAAAATGGCATAATCCCTATTCTAATATTTCTTGAGAGCAGATATTAAGGTCACAAGGTAAATTGTTATACTTGTTTTGTAAATAACAAAACTCAATTACGTTATCAACCTACTGAGAAGATAAAACGTATTTAATTATCTAATGGATTGCAAACTCTTTTATTTTCTCAATAATTTCAAACTATTTGAACCTAGAAAAGTCCCGGCACGCCCCAGAGCCTTTATATATGCGGCCCCGAGACTATAAAATAAGCTCCCACGAGACATTCGAATGATTGATAACATTAAGGCTTTCAAGAGGAAACTGAAGACTTTCTTATTCGGTGAGTCATTTGACAGTGACGATTTAACAGTAAATGAGCAATGCGTGATATGAAATGTTGAATACACTTAACAAACAAGATAAAATGATAGTGGAGGTCTTGTAGAGAGTAGAGTTCCCCTGCTGTATGAGACCGGAAAAGCAGCCGTTAAGTAAAAAAAAATATAATTTTTTTTTTCTATTATCTTCATATAATCTACAAACGCAACTCTCGCAAAGTTGATAAGATTGTAGTCATTGGGAATCTTAACGAACTATCTATAACGTTTCAATATCTCCATTCCAAATATTGTGTATGTCACGACCTTTTAGCATTAGATTTCCGCTGATGTTAATTGCAAAAAAATATACAACTTCCAATGGTTCCATTACTCAATTGTCTGGGTTGAGATTGATGTTCATTTCGCTATAATTAGGAATAATTGATTTATAGCTTGTAATTCCCAGTTAATGAATCTCAATTTACTTTCAATTAATTTTTTTATGACAATGGAAATGGAACTTTAATTTTTCAATTAACTAGTAATAATTATTTGCTGAGAGGATTAAGTAAGTAGATATTCAGAAATCATTAGTATTTTATATAAACCTAGTTTTTTACGTTATTCTTCGTATATCAGTCAAATGAGTTATTCAGTGACCATACATCTAAAATTAACCAAAGGAGGAAGACGATAAACTTTTTTTATCTTTCCAACTTGGTAGTTCAGTATTCATTTATATTTGTACGTTTGAGTTTTTCTACATATGAAAAACCTAAAAGATTTGATTACTGAGAATTGTATAGTTGCAAATAATGATGTTTATTTACACCAGGGTGGCTGTTTTAACATTTTTATTGATTATTAAATTACGAATACTCAGGTAGTTACTTATAGATTTTGGTAAGTAGGAATGTATAAATAAGGCCATAAACTGTAAAGATAATTTTATTAAAAGACAATATAAATATATATATATATATATATATATATATATATATATATATATATATATATATATATATATATATATATATATAAAATGTAAATGTAAATGTAAATGTATTAGTATATGTATATGTATATGTATATATATATATATATATATATATATATATATATATATATATATATATATATATATATATATATATATAAGTAATAAATTTTATCTTTTTGTCGTGCGCTAAGATGGATTTACGTCGATGTCTTTTAATCAAGAAAAATACAATCCTGATTCCTTGATGCTGGGGTAGGAAGGCAAGAGAAAGCTCGACGAAGAAGGATATGTAACTAAGGGAATTAAATATCTGAAAATGAAATTTTATTTATTCGTCATTTCAACTCAGGATGAGCAGTGTATTAGTATACTTTGCTACTTTCTGTGGATAAATGGGAATTTCTGAATTTTTATCAAAAATCTCCGATAGCGATAGTAAACTAAAATAGCCAAAAATGAGGAAAAACTCAAGAAAGGTTAGGTAGTAAAAAAGCAGAAATATATAATCAGCAGGATCAAAATATATAAGTTTATGGGGGCGAAGTAGGTAAAAGTAGATATAAAACTACTTTGAGATGAATTGCAAGGATAGTTAAATAAATAGTTAAACAGAAAAATATAGCCTGATTTGGAGGAGTATTACATTAAATAATAGAAATCATTATAAAGTGGAAATAGAATCTTATGTGGAGAGAAAGATATAGATAAAAAACGAAGAAAACATTAGAAATGTTATAAGTAAAAGATTGTATGTAGGGATGGGAGGGCCAAATTTGTTTGAACTTATTTAGCTTTCCGAAACAAGGAATAAAGAGAAACGGATTTCTGATATCATATGAAAATAACCCTAGTCCAAGAACAACCCTACCCCCCCCAAAAAAAAAAAAAATTAAAATAAAATAAAAAAAAATCCTTATTTCTATATTAGCATGTGATTGGGATTGTTCAGCAATAGAGAAGATAACACTGATTACTAAAGTAATGTGGCGCTAATCATAGAATTGGTGAGTAAGTATATACCATGGGTTCCATTATCATAAAAGTTGAATTTAAAGATATTATAGCATGAGTAGATAAACCTAATACTAACATTGTACAGGTCTCCCTCAAATCACTTATAATCAACCGATAGTGTAATTTAATCAACGGTGGTAACAGGCAATGCCTAATGACAGACTTTCAAAGGTTAAGATCGAATCCAAGGTCAAGGTAAAGAAAAAACTCAAATTCCGGTCATCAATCTACTTTCTTGAGTATATTAGCATACTAAGAGTATTTTCAAACTATCTGAAAATAAATCCCCTTATATTCACGTAGAACCATTTGCATAAATACTTATGAAAGCGATTCCAGGCACTAATCTGATCTGCCATAATTATTATTATGTATAATATGGAATAATTCATGCATCCTAATTAGTTGACTGATTTTCTGATGTTATATTGTTACGTGACTGCGCTATATTCTTTTTACTATTTTCAGTAAATCTTGAATTGAATACAAAATCCCTTGATGAGAAGCTAAGGTCTACTGTAGACTATGTTATTTACAACATTGAATATTAGATGTATTCAGAATTGTGAATATGAGTTACAATTTGTAAAATAATTAGATGCCTGAAATACTAATTATAGATCAGTATACTTTTCATTCCACTTCATAGGAGAGAAATTAGAATTTAAGATGTTTTAATTGTTTGGGGATGATTTGAATCTTTAAATTTACGAAAGCATAACAAAATATGTTTTTAAACGTATCAATAAAATAATTACACTTAAGAGTACTCGCATTTTTCATTATTTATATACATAAAACAGTGATTAGGTAGCTGTGCACATTTTTTTTTTTTTTTTTTTTTTTTTACAAAATAGTATAGTTGTTTTAGTTAGTATAATTTGATATGTTATAGAGACTAGGATATGATTATAGCTTAAAATATTTATCTTACATTCATGTTCAATTCCTCTTATAAATAAAAGAGAAAAACCTTTAGCTTGTTTGCTTCCAAACCCAATATAGTATTATTACGGGTACTTGTATGATAATTCCTTAATCAATAAACTCTTATTTGATTGTCAATATTTTCAGGCGTGTACACCGTAGCCAACCTCAGTCAACATAATTTCGTTCCAATTAATTCATATTTAAATGTCCAGTGAATGTAGATGCTCATATTACGACACAGGCAGCTTTTACTATCAACGCAGTCACTGTCCTGAAATTAAGTGAAAAAGTCAGAAGTAACCTCAAAGAAAACTATACAGGAGCAAAAGAAAATGTCCAACATTTTCAGGAATTCAATTTTGATGATCCTCTTCATCATGAAAGTTCAAGGAGGATTACCAAATGTAGTAAAGATAAAAAGGTGCATTCCATTGCGCCAGTTGCTTTAAAAGAACTTATATGACCGAATATATTATACCTGCAGATACCTGATTGTATACCTTTAAATTGAAAAAAATATATATATATGAAATATTAATTCACAACAGTTAATTTTACTTAGTGCTGCTCGAACAGTGATCATTAATACAGATTTATCGCAATAACTATCTTCAAAAGATAATTAAAATCTCGAAAATGTTTGCAACAAGCATTAATCATATTTACGTATAGTTTAAAGTAAATTACTAATATTACAGTAGTAATGTTTTTGACCAAATATTTTTGAACTATTAAAACAAAGCATATTGCTTATAAATTGCGGTGTGTTCATATATATGTGACTGGTGAAAAAAAAAATGGCTTTTCTTACCCCACCAAAATGTACTAGGGGGGGGGGGGGGACTTGAGTACATTTGGGCGGCTATTAGGGTGGTGGCCTGAAGATAGTCAACGGGATCGGACGTATTATAGCTCCTCAATGTAGTCAGTGATTGAAGAATTATACAAATTGCACTCCACTGGCTTTTGAATAGAACCTGTCTACATGGTGCAGTGATATGAGGACCTAGGGAGCCTTTGAGATGTTTGTTGCAAGATTCTCAATAATCCCAAGAAGAGGTGCCCTCCGTCGGCCTCCACATGGCCTCCTTAGAGGTGTTAATAGGAATCTTGAAAATAGAATCTCAAATCTATTCTTACAGCAGTGACAGAACTTAGGTGACTCTTTAGTTATGAGGGAAATCATGCCAAACAAGTGTTACTGTTATTATTATTATTATTATTATTATTATTATCATTATTATTATTATTATTATTATTATTAATATTATTATTATTATTATTATTATTATTATTATTTGCTGAGCTAACACCCTATTTAGAAAAGCAGAATGCTTTAAGAACAAGGGCTTCAGCAGGGAAAATATTCCAGTGAAGAAAGGAAATAAGGGAAATTACAAGAGAAGTTTAAGGACAATAACAAGATTGGAATAAATCTTTCATGCGTAAACTTTAAAAACTTGAAAATTACAAGAGGATAAAAACTTACAAAATAACAAGAGAAAGAGAAACAAAATAGAATATTGTGCAGAGTGTACCGTTTAGTATGAGATCTCTAACCCAAGACAGTGGAAGATCATGTTACTGAGGCTGTCACTATCCAAAACTAGAGGAAAATTGTTTTATTTTAGAGTGTCCTTCCAGAAAAGCTGTATACCATAGCTAAAGGGTCTTTTGCTTCGAAATGTCACAAAAAGCTTCTAGGAAATGGCTTAGGTCAATGACGAACTTATTCCAAATTGGCAGAGTATATTATGAAGATGCTGCGCTAGTATTTGTTCAAATATTGATGATCAGCTGCAAATAACATTGGACCTTTTGTTATAGGTCATATGAATGGAAAGCCCTCTATCATCATCAATCATTAGAGGCCAACCACGATATAACACAAAGTCTGTAAATCATGCTATACTGAAGGGTAATTTTTTAATGCACAACATGGATCTATGTAACTTGCTAAAGCATATGTACATCACAGTTAGAAATTTGCTTCACACAGTGTCTTGTACAGTCATTATTGCCAATTTGACATCAGTGATTATGTGCTAACTCATAGGATAGCTAGTGTATTGAACAATGGTTGCTTAAAAGAAAAAATACACTCCAACGCTAAGAAAATATAACAGCGTTGCCAAAATATTGCAAATGTGGGAAATCTATGAGGCTGCTGAAAAAAGATAGTGGGGCTAGTAAAATTAATCAGAGTCACTTTGGCCATGGTAAGTGAAGAATTATCGCCTAATATTAGTAATAAAAAAAATTTGGTAAAATCGCTGAAATCAAATCAAACTTTCACCTCCAAAAGAATGATAAAGTTTTATCAAGTAAGAATTTTAATAATTGTTAGACTGTTTATAATAAAGATAAATCTAGTTTTTATGCAAGTGAGGTTCATTGCTAAACTTCTCAATAAAAAGGCTGCATTTGTTATAGTTGATCTTCATTACGACTCACTGTCAGTGAAATCATCGGGTTCAACGAGTGACAGCAGTAAGGGGAAAGATACGCATATGAGCGTAAAAGTGGAACATGATATGAGACATGAGGTATGATTGTATGAGACTATAATCGATGCCTTTGCTGATACAGGTGCTAAGGTTTTTATAATGTGGGAACGAATGTTAAACGAGTTAGGTTTAAAGGTTAAACAGTTATGTCACTACAATGCTAAGGTTAACTATGCAGCAAAAAAAAAAAAAGAAAAAAAAAACAGGAAAATACTAGGTAGTGTGCATTGTAAGATAGCCTTAGGTAAATGTATGGCTTCAAATATAGATATCCTAGTAATAATTGGCTGTTTCTAAATTATATTCATCCATAGACATATGTAGGTGCTTAGGATTAGTGGATAGAAATTTACCACATCATGTTAATGTAGATAGAAATTCAATAAATATAGTTAAAAGAGAACAACTCCAATATAACGGTACTAATGGCGTCATAGATGGCGGAAATATTCATGATATTGAGTTGCCTTTTTTTCCTATGAGCTCAGAGAGTGGATTTAGAACGTTTTTCCAGTACTATATCCTGTACGAAGCAAAATCCATTTCCGATTAGGAGGGGAAAGCCACACCTTATCCAACTTTTCCTTGATTCTGTTCCATATATGCACCATATGCCAATTCCAATTCTCAAACATTGGGAATTGGTATGGATAACTCCGATAAGTTTAAATTTTGTCATCAGGAGGTGGATTTTGTTGGCTATGAATTGGGTTGAGATAATTTCAAGTCTTGGAGGGTGGACGGTTGATTGCCGACATCATTCACTAACACACACCCCGGGTTTGGCCTGGTAAACCTATTAACCCTATTTGAGACTACATTAATTAAATGTAGGTTTTTCAAGAACTTTTCAAAGAGTCTTTTATTCGAAAAAATAAAGATGGGTGCATTTAAAAAAAAAAAATTTGATTTGATTTCATTTGGGAGGGGATAGCACATTATGATAACTATAGGAAAACCAATGTAAAACCACTGAAATCATTGATTGGTCTTGTGGTGGAATGGTATTGGATTCTTAGTATTGCAGCTTCATTGCAGTTGTGAAGAGGAAAAGACACTATTTTGTTGCAAGGGATGATGGAAGCTTGCCCTATGAGAAAATAGAAATTTAACCTCAGCAGAAGCCAGATATGTGGTAGTTGAAGGAAAGACTGCTGCAGCGTTATGGTGGTTTCAAAAAGCAAAGTTATTCCTACTTGGATGCCCTATATTACCTTCTTACTAACCACTATCACCAGGTCAAAGCGTTTGGAGATAGAGAGTTAAATGACCTTGTAAATCCTTGTTTCCATAGATCCAAAGGAAAACATTACAGTGTATTTTAATAGTGAAATATATCCTTCTTCAAGACTCCCATTAGTTAGGAGCTGACTACAGTGAATGTAAGCAATAATGAAAATGGGGAGTAAGACTAGTATGCTGAGAATTACATTAAATATCATATGCTTAAGAGTGAGGTAGCTGCTTGTTCTTGGCCTGTATCAAGAAATTTAGTCTACTCGCCTAGTCAGAATCTATATTTTCATGTATGAGACACACTTAGCATCATAGATGGGCAAAAGGCAAATATGTCTGGTAATAATGCTTTTACTATGGGACAAGTTTGTTTCCAACCTACACTTAGGCCTCCATGACTGTGATTTCATGATATGTATGGCCCAGTAGACAATGTATTGCCCTGAAATTAAGGGAAAATTCAAAACTCAAGAGAATGCATTTCCAAATTTGACACCACGGCACGGTCTCAGCAAAAGAAACCACTCCTGCCTAGCCGACCCCTTAAATAGCCTTTTCAACAGACAGTGCAAATATTTTCGGATTTATAGAAAAAAAAAATATCTGCGATATGCAGATAGACTGACTGGTTGGCTGAAAATAGCCTTTTTTTTTACAAATAACAATACTTTTGTTAAGGTAATCCTACTCTTCCTATGTTACTTTATGCAGTGATGCGCCATGGGAAAAATTTCTCTCGTTGGAGGCACCAATCTTTCAAGCGAGGAAATGGCTTATCTGCTGTAGTCACAGAAAGAAAACTAAAAACACAGAGCCTCGATACAGATAGTTTTGCAAAAGCTATTCTCCAATATAGGATCATACTTTTAAAAGACATCGATAAATCACTGACATAATTGGCAATGGGACAACAAAGAGCTATCATAATATAACAGAACAATGAGCCAAAATTATTATAGACAGCGAGCAAATGATGAGCTGGTACTTGAGATATGCCAAGTTGAGCCAAAATTCTCAAGTGCACACGAGTACTCTAGTAGCTGTCCGTAAAGTTGGTATAAAGGCCTGGGATCTAAGTGGAAAACTAATTGAAAAGAAAGGGTACCCTTGCTATGTTATAAACCTATATGGTAGCAGAGGAATATCACTGAAAAACAGAAAAATATTCATGAAATCGGTGTACAGGAAACTCCATCCAATCATACACGTTCTCCAGATGACTCTCATGGAGAGTGTCAACCCAGGCGTGGGAGGCATGATGTAAATCCACTGAGGTGGCATGATAACTATATTAGGTAATAAATATAATCTTTTTTACACTGAGCATGTAATCATTTACGAAGCAGTACCGTTTTTTCTTCTTTTAACTTTATATTTTCTCGTTCATATTACTTATGATATGTAATATTTTATATACCTGCAATTCTATAAAAAAAACTTAATATATCTATTTTTTTTTTGGAAAAAAAAATCACTTCTCTTACCCCGCCAAAATATATTATGCCAGAGGATATGAGTCCGCCAGTATGATTGTATCCTGTAGCTAGTTAACATGGTCTGACTAATAGCAATTCAATGTAGTAATTGATTCAACAATTATAAAAGAATTACTTCACTTTTATTTCAATGAACATGTCTACCTAATCAAATATTATTTCCCCAATAACAATCAAATTGTCTTTCAGTCATTTACAAAAACATATTTGGTACCAATGAAAGCAAGCCTTATCCTTCCTATAACTGGCACTGTCTTAGTTGGGATGGCTTAACGAAGCGAAAGGGTTTGTAGATCGCAATGATCAGCAAAAGCTAAACTATTCGGGACAACCCATATAAGGTAAGTTTGCTTTGATTATCATTACTAGAAGAGCTGAAAGAAGGTAATTGGGCTATAACACGATTGATGAAAATCATAAAAAATAACTCATATAGAGCTAAAAGAGGGCCATATATTTTGCTGCTAAGGAAATAAAAAGAACTAAGAAATTTTATTGGGCTTTCATATTAATAATATCTTGGAAGTATTATTGAGGAATTTTGTAGCACTAGTGATAAAATTACCGGATAAATTATCAAGCTAAAATGAAAATATGAAGTATAAAGTGATACTTATTCAAACGTATGCACCAACAACGTTTCATACAAAAGATATAGAAGCTTTTTATGAAAATCTGGAGATATATATAGAAAAAAAAATGATTCAGTTCACATTTTTATTAAAATGGTAACGTAGTTAAAAGGGACAGATACGAATCAGCACTATGTAAATTTGGAGTGGGCACAAGGAATGACAAAGGAAAAATGCTGGTAGAATTTTCTGAAAGAAACATTAATAAAATCATGAACGGCTTTTTTTTTTCTTTTATTAAGAAGGTCATCGGGGAGGAGTCAAAATTGAGAAACAAAAATGTATATATATATATATATATATATATATATATATATATATATATATATATATATATATATATATATATATATATATGTATATATATAATATATATATATATATATATATATATATATATATATATATATATACATATATGTATATATATATATATATATATATATATATATATATATATATATATATATATATATATATATATATATATATATATATATATATATGTATATATATATATATATATATATATATATATATATATATATATATATATATATATATATATATATATATATATATATATATATATATATATATATATATATATATATATATATATATATTATATATGTGTATGTATGTATATATATATATATATATATATATATATATATATATATATATATATATATATATATATATATATATATATATATATATATAACTTTAATTTTCAGTGAACAAGTTGTCAATTTAGTTAAGGAAGAAACAGCGTTGAGCAAGTTGAATTTCAACGACTATAGAATGGTGAGAAGCAAAATTTATTTAGTTCTAAGGAAAGAAAGAGAAAACCTAACTTTAATGAAGAAAATAAACACTCCCTCTAATAAGAATATCATTTGAGGATTTTATTTTGGTATACAAAAATAGGTATTCCCAGCTACATTATGAATTTGAAGCAGGTATAAAAGAAATGACATTTAATCAGCACAAGAGATAAGTGGAAAATTTTCAAAATAAGATCATAGTAAACTATTCAAAAAGACCAAAGGAAAACAAATAATAATCGCAAAAAGTTTGCAAAAGAAAGTAAGATAGAATTAGCAGATACATCCAAAACAATAAAAATACTAAAACCCTAAGACATTCATCAAATTAATGAAACAAAAATATATGAAACGGTAAAGAAAGGAAGAAGAATCAAATTGATGAAAATAAGACTTGTAAAAAGGGGACAAAAGATGATTGCTTTCATGGATGCAAATTGAAATACTATCAACAATAGAGATTGAGTGATGGAAATTGAAGAGGATTTCAATACAATTCTGTACAATAGTGATATAAGAAATAACTTTGCCCAAACCAGTAATGAAACAGCTGAGCCGGTTGGAAACGTAACAGTAAAGGTAAAGGAAACATTCATATACACGAAGATAGGCAGACAAACAGAAAGCCCTATAATTGATATAATAACAGATATAAGAGATTTAATAGTAGTAAAACTTGATGGACTTTACGAAAAATGTCTTCAAGAATATTATGTACCTACAGCTAGGAAAAACTTTATCATTATATAAATTCACAGAATACCTGAAAAAAAAGCTATCATATGTGTACTCTGAACAATACACAAAATATCTACCAAGTTAAAATTAGGCAGAATAGAAACAAAGGTAGACTTAATCAACCAAGAAAGCAGAGAGGCTTTAGCGGTGTGTATTCAACAACTGATGATATACACGTAATTAACCAACTAATGAAAAAAATCAACAGAGTATTACCAAGTACTATGTATGGCGTTTAAAGACTATAAGAAAGCTTTTAATCTGTCTTAATACCGGAAATAAGAAACCCTTTCAAAGGAAAAGAATAGATGTATCTTAAGTTACAACGCTTGAAGATATCAATATAAGAAACACAACATTTCTATAACTATAAATAGTGAGAAAATTTTCATTGAAAAGGGAGTTAGAGAGGGAGACCACATCTCTACTAAATCTTTTACTGCATCCTTAGATGAAGTTTTAATGAAATTAAGACTGGTGAAATTTAGGAATTAATATTAATTGGGAATACCCTAATTAATTAAGATTTCGAGATGACGTTGAACTGATTAGTAAAGCATTGGAGTAACTGCAAAATTTGATAGAACTTTTTCACAGAGAAAGCAATGTGGGAATGATCACTCATGATTAAGGAAAATGCAGAGACAACAAATAATGTTTTGGACTAATCTTTACAGATTGTTAATGAATATATTTACTCGTAGACAAAAGAGCGAAAGAAAAGATAAGCATAGG
>NC_090737.1:982646-987646 GCF_036898095.1 Palaemon carinicauda
GACCTTGACCTTTGACCTTTATAAATTTGAACATCACCCATGGGTTGCGCCTGGACTAGGACTTCCCTGTTGGCTTATGCAAAAGCCAGTGCTTTATTTCTGTCTCTTGATATGGCCACTTATGTCATAGTGACACCAGTGACCCCTGTGACCTTGACCTTGGGGTGACCTTGACCAAAATTTAATCAGTTCTTCCATACACATTGGGGAACTACTTGGCCAAGTTTGAAGTGATTCCGTGTAGAAATGTGGCCTCTACGTTGTCCACAGACAGACAGACAAACAGAGAAACAAACAAACAAACAAACAAACAAACAAACAAACAAACAAACAAACAAACAAACCGAACCGAAAACATACCCTCCTGGCGGAGGTAATAATAATAATAATAATAATAATAATAATAATGATAATAATAATAATAATAATAATAAAATATAGCTTAGTTACAACTCAAATACCTATGGAAAGAATAATGATGGGAATAACGCTAAGAGACAGAAAAAGTACAATATGGATACGAGAACATACTGAATTAGAAGATATTATAAAACCATCTAGGAACTTTGAATTCCACTCACGGAAGATATTTTTCTTTTATTAATATAAATATTAGTGTTAAACTGAACAATCGGTCTGGGCTTAAATTCCTTATTCATGAAGGTCTTGATAGATAATGCTCAAAATATACTTGGTGAAAAGTTAATATCCTATGAAGATCCCTTCCCTCTCGAAAAAAAGAAATATATATATATATATATATATATATCTATATATATATATATATATATATATATATATATATATATATATATACATATATATATATATATATATATATATATATATATATATATATATATATATATATATATATATATATATATATAACCTATGAAGATCCCTTCCCTCTCTAAAAAAAGAAAGAAAGAATATATATATATATATATATATATATATATATATATATATATATATATATATATATATATATATATATATATATATGTATATATATATATATATGTATATATATATGTATATATATATATATATATATATATATATATATATATATATATATATATATATATATATATATATATATATATATATATATATATATATATGTGTGTGTGTGTGTGTGTGTGTGTGTGTGTGTGTATGTGTGTGTATGTGTGTGTGTGTGTGTAAAAATCAAACACTTTGTATGTTACAACGTATATTCAGCCAATAAAAATCCATGCAAATTAAATATTCAGTTATGACATGGACAGCCGACAATCCCTATTGTGAAGATGATCTCTCCTGGGAATTCTTTGAACCTGAAATTTTAACAACAATCAAGCTCAATAACCTGGATTTGACAGTGACATTTTGAAGTTTGGTGATTAAAATCCATAACAATCAATCTTTGGAATGAATTAAATAAAAAAGAAACTATATGGAAATATAGACTGAAAAGTAAATACTTGAGACATACAGTATTACTGTACTTATAAGGGAACCGACACCATGACACAATTTTAGTTTACAGAAAATAATTTGTGTTTGCTTGTTATACTTTTCCTTAGTAGCCATATTTCTGTAAAGGTTAGAGTAACCGGTGCATTCAGTTCACATAACTTCCCGTTTCAGAAGACTCCCCAAGTCATTTAAAACTAATTTCAGGCTACACTCCGCTAATTTGAAATGATTCTTCCAGCAAAAGAACCTACAGTAGTTTGAAATTAATCCACAGTCGAATGTACCTTAAGTTGAATGCACTGATGTTCTCCGATAAAATGAAGGAAGCGAAAGTGTAGTTGTTGTCAAATGTGTACCCTAAAAAAAAAAAAAAAAAAAAAAATTAAAGTCAACCTTTCGTCATTTGAGATGACTGCAACAATAGTGGTGGTCACATGATATCTAGGGATAAGTTAGATCCGTCGGCAAAATTTCAGGAGCACCAGCGAAACGCTTCTGGTTAAGGACATTAAATGAGACGGAATTGTCTCTGAAGCTCTTTGTCATATGCCATCACCTAAGAAGGGGACCAACACCCCATCACCAGGAGCTTAATAGGCGATCATTCTAGCACCACCAAAAAAGACCAGTTATGTTTCAATGTGACAGGATAAAGTCCTGGGGACTACAATGGAGATATTAACGCCAGTTAACCTCTCAACTGTTAGTTGTGAACGTGTTTTTGTGGGACAAGTTCAGATTAACTAATTCATGGCACATACATAAACTAAAAGAAAGCATACCCAATGATATTATGTCTAAAAAGAATAAGTCAGAGTTATATTTCCATGTCGTTGTTCACATAAAGTTGAAATGTTGTGATAACAATGTAGTTACTCGCGTATTGTTTCTATTTTGAGCATTAAATATTGCACCCATTTCAACCTAATAGGGAGTGCTGGGAAATTAGTTTCAAGTGACAGGTGACTGATGTGAAACTAGTTTCAAGTGACTGGGTAGTGTGCTCCTAGTGTTAAGTAACTCATTTAGAGGGAGCCATATCAAACGTCAAAACCGACCATCTTCTCCCCCGAACAAACAAGATCTGTTCCCAACTTGAAGAAGGAACATGATGTCCTCCCAAATCAAATCGTCCTGCTACTAATCCGATGTGTCTCATAAGAACAGCATCAACAAACACAATACATTACACTGTAGAGGTTATGAAGAGGACAACAGACAGGATTTCGAAAGCAAAATAATAATCCAGTAATTAGAACGTATTAAATACGCAACTGAGGTTATTGAACATTTAATTATTTCATATAAAGAAAAAATTGTGAAAATTACGATAAAGTTAATGCTGAACGTAATGGACTTTGGCAAAGTAAATGTTAGGTTCTAACAGAGGGGTGAAATGAATGCAAGTCAAGTTTATTCAACAGATAACGAGCTTATATTCCAGCAGTTGAGAGCAACAATGTCACAAAAATTCAAAGAATCTATAACATGCCATGGCAAGTTTAAAGAGGTTGTTCTATAATCAGTGCGGAAAGAGCGAGGTAAGAACAAAAATAAAAAAAGCAAACCAATAACGTCGCATTATAGGAGCCTTAATGAAACGATGTGCGGTACAGGAGTTACCCTATTATTGGAATACAAAAAGCAAGTGTTTTTGAGTGGAGAACTTCAACATTCTCCTTTATATTACAGACTTTTGGCATATCAAATACTTTGGAATGAATCACCGTTGCCTTTTAATGGCGTTTGTCCATACAGGACATATACTGCGCAAAGGATAAACAATTTTGTGACTGTTTATGCCATTCCATAATCTGCTTTTTGGACATTTCAAGCCTTTCCTCTCTTACTTTATCTATCTTGGGAATAACACCCTTTTTTAAGTGATTTGGAGGCCATTTAAAATAATAATCATGATTCTACATATGTGAATTTTATTTCAATGCATTTTGGTTGTATTTCTCTATGTAAACGCAATAATTTAAGGGCTATTATTCAGCTCACTTAATAAAAACCTGAAAACTACGTGATTTGTCAAGTATTGGAAAATTAAGTTGATAAACAAAATAGCGCAAAGAATGATTAAATTACCAGTCTCTAGGGAATAAATTAATTGAACAAATACATGTTATGTTCTTTGCATTTTCTTTAGTGAACTTTTTTTTTAATCTGATTAAAATAAGGATAGAGGTAGGTAGCCATAATGAGTAATGGTAGATATGATTGTAAGTTATTTTGCCCCAAACTGAAAGGTATCTTTGAGATGAAATAATGTATTATTCATATAAAAGTAGAACACCATATATATATATATATATATATATATATATATATATATATATATATATATATATATATATATATATATATATATATATATATATATATATATATATATATATATCATAGTATAGATAGGAAAAGAGCACTTCAAAATATCCTTTTTATTCCCAACGTTTCGTGATTCTTAATCCCATTGTCCAGGGCTATAAATTAAACATATATAAAAGAATTAGAAAAAAGTTCAAATTTCTTTTTACAAATTCATTCAAAACGGTAAAAATGAGTCGAAATTTAAATGAAAATTAAAAGATTGAAAAATAAATTATATATATATATATATATATATATATATATATATATATATATATATATATATATATATATATATATATATATATATATATATTAAAATAAGCCATATATATTTTTGATACATTAATATCTGGATTCTCTTAACGACCTCGGGATCAGAGCCCCAGGCGAAATCACACAAAGACAAGAGCTTGGGTCCGGCCGGGAATCGAACCCTGGTCGGCAAGCTTGTATAGACAGTGACTAAGCCACATGGCAAGTGGCTTGCACGTGGCTTAGTGACTGTCTATACAAGCTTGCCGACCAGGGTTCGATTCCCGGCCGGACCCAAGCTCTTGTCTTTGTGTGATTTCGCCTGGGGCTCTGATCCCGAGATCGTTAGGAGAATCCAGACATTAATGTATCAAAAATATATATGGCTTATTTGAATAGGAAAAACACGTCTAAATGTGTAAAATTTATCATATATATATATATATATATATATATATATATATATATATATATATATATATATATATACAAATCAAACCAAGTAGTAGAACCAACCTCGCAAAAGCGTAGTGAGAAACTGTAAGCCAACAAGAGTTAGAAAACAAACCAAAGAGAGAAATCTATGACAAATATAATTGAATTGAAGTAGCTTGGGTATTTAACGACGGAACAAGTCGTTTGATCAATATGTATTCAAGAAGAGGCAAGTCATGGTTATTAGGCACTTGTCCAATGATGGTTAAATCTTTGTTGTCAATATTTTGTTTGCACATTTTGGCATGATTCCGAATATTAGAATGTTCAGGGTTGGATATTCTGCAACCTGTTCGATAGCTAACACCTCTATGTGAATCAACTCTGACCTTTAACAGCATCTTGGTAGATCCTACGTAGGTCCACACTTTGGGCAATTATATTTATATACAACACCAGAGGACATATAA
>NC_090737.1:992646-995146 GCF_036898095.1 Palaemon carinicauda
TTTCCTTATAAATTTATCGGGACCTTCGCCCATCTCACATTAAAAAAAAAAATGCATCAATGACTTATCCTCTCTTTGCAAATTAACTAGATCATCCCTATTCAGAATGTTAGAGCCTAATCCATTGCAGTAACTATTACTTGAATTCACTATATCGACTACGTCTACGTCACTACTTTCGACAACTACATCATCATCTTGGCTAACACTGTTAAAATTGATGGAGTCGGTCTTCTCAGCCCCACACTTGCTAAGATCAACCTCACCTCCTACATCTCACACGTTCGAATCCACGAACAAACTATAACCCTAGTCTATATCCGTACCTAAATCTGACCTATTTACTACCATTTCAGGCACCGAAACCTCACATAAAATAAGATTCACGCATTTAGATGTAGTTAAATCATTCACCGGCAATTAGTCAACACCGTCAACAGGCAAATGGTCTACGATTGCTAGTTATACATTTCTTGATACTCCCTGACATTTCAAGAGTTAGGAAACCCACCTAACATAACTTTTTCTTTCTTACTGATTATGGCTATTGTTGGCACACTCTCTTTCTTGATAAGGAAGGCGGCCACTGCAGTATCCCTGAGCAAGACAACCTATCTCGAATCCCTTCTTTCAAGAGAAGTTTCCTAGTTTTCTTCATAATGTCATTCCTGCTTGGGGAAAGATTACTGACCAGAGACACGGGTTTCTTAACATTCTTCTCCTCTACTAAGCAATTCCTTGCTAGATGCCCTTTCTTATTACAAGGTTTTATTACAAAACCTTGAAGTATGACCTGGTTTTCCACATGCATAACAATTATAATCTTATTTCCTTGTATTACTATTGATAAAACTACCTTTACTATACTGCATATTTCCGGACGAAGGATTATTTTTCTTCCTACTATTACTTGAACGATGATTAAGAATAACTCTTCTGCCAACCTGGTTGCATCCGTAAAAGATTTTTTTTTACGTCTTTCTTCTATATATTGCTTATTATATAGGGATATTTTATATTTGAAGTTTTCTAGCAAAACTGAGTTCTTAACATCATCAAAATTATCTACTTCAGCTGAAGTTAATCACTCCCAAAATCAATTTTCAAACTTCTTTCCGGACTTTACATACATATTGGTGTCGCCCTTTCTCAAATTTCAAATTTTCTAACGTTATGCACATTCATCCTCTGACCTACATCTTTGCACAGACAGTGCCCTATAGCTTGCAACTAACTGTAAATACAAAGACAAAATTTTTTTTTCAGCATCCTATTCTGATTATGAACTTTTTAAATGACATGAAACATTTCTTATATCTTCTTCATAAAGTTTTGGCATTAATTTCGACACTGCACCCATAGCTAATCCTCAAAGTCATCGTTCAATCATGAATCACTGCTGCATCTGCTATCTGACCCATTATGGCCTGGTCTGCTACCTGGCGGAATATAATGAAGAATTTTCCTCCAAAGAGTGATTTCTAAATCATGTTAAAGCTCTTTCTCCTTTTCTTCTCGCTGTCTCGCATATTTTTTTCTTTCAGATACTCCTTTGCCTCTAGAATACATTTCCTTCCTTCTCTTTAAAACGAATTAGTGGGTAGTATCCCCATCTAGACCAAGAACCTTACCTGAGGCTATCAAATCTCTCGTTATCTCACTCATTTTGGTTCTTTCTATATTCTCTTGTTTCAATTGATAATGTTGATGAAAATCCTGGCACGGTCGCCAACTGTTAGGATTTTAAAATCGTTACAAGTTCTTTTAATATCTAAACTAAAAATTAACATTAACAAAACAAAATATCGGAAATTAATATAAAAAGAAACTGAGAAAAATAAAAAAGAACACGTTCATTCACAAACTTATAAAAAAAATCAATGTTTCTTCTTTGGTTACTTTAACTGACAAAACAAATCTATCAAAGATGTTAATAGAAAGGGGAACAGTCAGTAAGGTAGAAATACTTAAGTCATGTTGAAAAGCTTTCTGCTGCTGATGAATTGATAGTAATATGAAGGCTTCCGGCTTGAGATCAGCACAGAAGGGTAGCTGAAGCTCAGGGGAAACTGGCACGATAAGTTCGGACACGAGGACGTCAATGATAGGGTAGCATCAAGATGGGACATCAAGAGACTTCTCTAAGAATTTAACGATAGTATAGAACTGTGACCAGGATATAGGAAGTGATAGTTACTTCTCATCACAAGCAGGTAAGGCTTGCTGTTTCAATTTGTCTCTTTAATTTCACCCATAAGAGGATTTGGGAGAGAGGTAATTGTCGTCTGCAGGGAAGATTGGAAACTAGCTATCACACATCTAGTCCTCTCTGCTTCACATCTCGTCAGGACGTGGTTCTCATCTGCTTCGGATATAGTTTCCCTCTTGTCCTATGTTCTATCCTATCTCATCTGGACAATTTTCTTGAAGTTTATATGCAAATGTATGGGCTGAGCTAATTACAATGGGCAGTTATCATTTCCATACAAGGCGTTTTTTC
>NC_090737.1:1002646-1006075 GCF_036898095.1 Palaemon carinicauda
TGACGCGGGGAGACTTTCTTTAAGGTAAGGAGCACTGCCATAGCTTCTAGAAAGTTTATATGAAAGGTCCTGAATAGCTTGGACCAAGTCCCCTGGACTTTTTTCCGATGAGAGTGACCTCCCCATCCCTCCTTTGAGGCGTCTGAGTGAATCGTCATCGACGGGGGAGATGGGCTGAAGAAGAACCGACTTCTTTAGATGTCTGGCTTGGGACCAAGGCCTGAGAAGAGTACGTAGCCGAGGCGGCACTGGTCTTCTCAGATCTCTTCGCGCGTTTGATGCATACCTTCTCCAAACTCCGGTTGCATCCTTTAGCTGTGCTCTTAGCACTGGGTCTGTCACTGAAGCAAACTGGAGAGAGCCTAGTACCCTCTCCTGTTCGCGTCTTGATATCCTTTCGGAATCTAGAAGTCTCTTGACAGAGCCCGCTATCTCCTTCCTTTTCTTCATTGGGATGGAGAAACTGTGTGACAAAAGGTCCCAGTGGATTCCCAGCCACTGGAACTTTTGGGATGGAGAAAGTCGAGACTTTTTCTTGTTGATCTTGAAGCCTAGGTACTCTAGGAACTGGATCACCTGACTGGAAGCTTGCAAGCATTCGGTCTCGGATGCTGCCCACACCAGCCAGTCGTCCAGGTAGGCTACTACCTGAATTCCCTTTAGGCGTAATTGTTTGAGAGCTGCGCTCGCAAGCTTCGTGAAAATCCTTGGGGCTATGTTTAGCCCGAATGGCATGGCTCTGAAGGCGTACAGTTTCCGTTGTAGCCTGAACCCTAGGTAGGGGGAGAGTCGACGGCTGATTGGAATGTGCCAATAGGCGTCTGACAAGTCTATAGAGACTGAGTATGCCCTCTTGGGCAGTAAGGTCCTTATGTGTTGCAGTGTTAGCATCTTGAATTTGCAATTCACTATGAACTTGTTGAGTGGTGACAAGTCCAGAATGACTCTGAGCTTTTCCGAGTCTTTCTTGGGAACACAAAACAGCCTCCCTTGGAATTTGATGGACTTCACCTTTCAGATCACATTTTTCTCCAACAGTTCTTGAACGTACTCCTCCAAAATGGGGGTGGAGTGTTGGAAAAACCGAAGGCATGGGGGTGGAGTGCTGTACCAGCTCCAACCCAGTCCATTCTTGAGAAGGCTTTGGGCCCAGGGATCGAAGGTCCAGCGATCCCAAAAATTTCATCAGTCTCCCTCCTACCGGTATCATTTCACTTGGACTGCCGTCCTGAGGTCTTGCCTCCCTGACCACGACCACCTCTGAATCCCCTTCCCCTTGAGGGGCGCCTAGACGAGCCTCTGGCTGCTCCTCTAGGTTTTGCACGAAAGGAAGAAGACTGTCCTTCGAACGTTGGGGCGAATGTGGTTGACTGACCTGGCACAGCCTGGGGTACCCACTGAAAGGCGGTCGGGGTTTGTGCCACCATCTGGGGCACTGGAGGCAAAGGCAATTGCAGTTGCTGTTGCTGTCTATAAGGCTTGGCTGGCCGAAATGGTAGCCTAGTCTTCATATTCTTCCTCTTTGGTTGAGGACCCTCATCCGGGGAAGATTTTCTTTTGATAGCCAGGCCCCACTTCTGGAGAAGATTTCTATTCTCCACGGCGGCCTTATCAACAACCTCTTTGACCAAATCGGTAGGGAAAAGGTCTTTTCCCCAAATGTTGGAGGAGATTAACTTCCTTGGCTCGTGTCTCACCGAAGCCCCGGTGAACACGAACTCCCTGCAAGCTCTCCTTGCCTTGACGAAGCTATAAAGGTCCTTCGTCACTGTGGCTAAGTGAGACTTAGCCACTACCATGAACATTTCATGGACCTTGGGGTCACTTGCCATCGTCTCGAGAGTAGTCTGATGAGACATTGAGGCAGCCAGTCTTTCTTTTGTCTCGAACTCTCTTCGTAAAAGAGATTCGGACAGCTTGGGGAGGTCCTCGCCGAATTGCCGTCCGGCAATATCAGCCTCCAACTTTCCCACTGAGAATGTCAGATGGACATCCTTCCAGTCTTTGTGGTCCATAGGTAGAGCCAGCGACAAGGGTTTACACTCCTCCAGGGAGGGGCAAGGCTTGCCGGCCTCGACTGCCTTTAGGACAGCCGCAAACCCTTTCTGTAAAAAGGGGAAGGCTCTATCAGGAGAGGACACAAACGAAGGGAGCTTCTTGCTCAATGCAGCTACCTTCGAATTCGAGAAGCCCCTCTCTTTCATCGAGGATGAAAGTAGGGCTTGAGCCTTAGCGTGGTCCATAATAATGACCTCCTTCGGCTCTGTCTCCTCCCTTGAAGCTGGTTCTTTTCTCAGCCGGACATAGCAGTCCGGATATGATGCCTTGCTGGTCCAGAATTCTACCTCCTCTAGGGGAACTGAAACCCAGCTTATCCGAGATGACGATCTTCACAGTCCGTCATCGGCATGTGCTCAGCATACCTCCATGGGTTAGCATCTGAGCATATGGGAAGGTCTTTCACATTGAGCCTTTTCCGGGGCCCATGTGATTCTGCCAGGGACTGCATACGCAGTTCCATTACAGCCGCCTTCTCCTGATTCTCCTTCTGCATTTGTTGGATCATTCCAACAATCGAAGAGAGGGCCTGTCCCAGTTCTACTGGGAGGGCCAGCCGATGTTGAGGGGATAGGCTCCGGCATCTGAACCGGAGTAGCCGACACCTCGTCGACCTCATCCTCTACGACATCCGGGGTTTGAACTTGATCCTGACCTTCTGCCAGGAGGTCTTCTTCCAAAACGTTCGTCCAGGTCAGACATCCTGTCACACAACTGGATGTCTTGCATCGCATCTGCGACTTCCTCGTCCACCTGGACTTGATCTTGAAGGATCTCCTCTTGAGGCTGGGGAATCACTGCCTCAGCTGATGCCTGGGGAAAAAGATACGCCCTCATCTTCTCACTTGGAAGATAAGGGCCAGAGGTGTTCTTCTTGAAGCCCCTTACCCAAGTACGAAGCTTTTCCCCTAGCTATATCCCTTGATTCCGCCGTTCTAGGGGTATCAAAAGCCTCAGTAATCAGGTTAGTGCATACAGTACATACCTGAGGGTCCCAATACTGGAGATCATCCTTGGAGACAGCGCATGCTGCGTGTCTCCTACAACACTCATGTCCGCAGAGGTTCTTGCTGCGGACATTGCAGAAAAACATTTCCGCACTTCGGAGGGTCCTCCTGTAAAGAGAAGAAATTTCCATGAGTATCAAGTGAACTATGTATCACTGGATATGCATAGTATAGCATAACAATTCATAAATGAAAGACACACACTTGTGTTTCCCTCACAACCCATTGCTGCAGCCTTCCAGATAATAAAATCAAAATGGTTTATCTCTACTAGAGTAACCAATGCAAGGTTTCCAGAGGAAACAGGTGGAGCTCACACCTAGGCAATGATTTTAAAATCCTGGATAATAGACGGGGAAGAACT
>NC_090737.1:1006575-1011575 GCF_036898095.1 Palaemon carinicauda
CCATAATATCTCTTGGATGGACTATCATCTGCACCAGGTACCTTAGATTTCCGAAGTCCCATTTCCTATTTATATCTTTCATTTTAGAGATGATTTTGCTTAGCGGCTATTTGCCATTTTATTTGATGGCTGCTTCCGAGAGGGTCGTTGATTCTTGTCCAATGAATACGGATGTGAAATATGCATTCATCCTTTCGGCTTTTCTCAAATAATTTTCTTATAAGATTACCCTCTGGGTCTCATAATGGGCTAATGTTGTTCTTAATTGGTTTTCTACTGTTTACATATATGCAAAAAACTCTTTCACTGTCCTTTACAAGCTTAAGTCACTCTTTTCTTTTCATCGACCTCAGCAATTCTATCTAGTTTTATCTTTAGTTCTGCCTAATTTCCTAAGTTCCGAAATTTTATGAAGTGATAGTTTTGGACCCATCGATTTATGTCTCCTCTCTTTGCTTATTGCGTTGGTTATTCCTCTTCTATAGAGATAAGTTTTCGTTAACGAAATAAATAGTGGAGAGTAAGATATTGAGAAAGACAAAGAAAGAGAGAGAGAGAGAGAGAGAGAGAGAGAGAGAGAGGAGAGAGAGAGAGAGAGGAGGAGAGAGAGAGAGAGAGAGAGAGAATTAAATACTTTCCGGTAGTAAAGAATAGTTTTCATTAACGAAAGAGAAGGAGTGGGAGAGTAGGGAAGATATAATAAAGAAATGTTCTTTATTCATTCTTCGAGATTTTTACGAGAGAGAGAGAGAGAGGAGAGAGAGAGAGAGAGGAGAGAGAGAGAGAGAGGGGAGAGGAGGAGAGAGAGAGAGAGAGAGAGAGAAACAGTAATTTAGCATAAAGTAAATGAAAAAAAAAAAACAATGAAAAAATATGTGAAAAATTCAAAGGATATATCAGCAAAATAAATATCAACCGGGATTTCCCAATCATGGAAAAGCGTCCGAAATATCACAACTCTGACATTCGATATCCAGAGGAAGGGATGGGCCTGTTTGTAATTTCTGAAAAAAAAGAAAAAAAAAAAGAGCCAAATAGAGTACCATAAACTTCGAATGTTTTTTTTTTTTTTTTTCCATACCGGAATATTGATTTTATGATGTACATTGATGCAATTCAAAATAAAGACACTTATGGAATGCTTTTAAGTGTATTTGAGTTAAGATTTTTCAAACTGGAAATAATCAGGCCCCCATGAAGTTCATGGTTACTGGCTCAAAAATCACAGAACCTTACATACAAGATTGGCACAACAATTTTAGTACTGTATTCGAAACAACCAAAGACCCGGATGGATGACAACTAGAAGGACTTGCCTAATTCAAAAAGACAAAAATAAAAGTAGCACAATAAGCAACTACAGACCAATTATATGCTTACCAATAATATGGAGGCTGTTAGCAGACATCATAAGTGGAGGGCTGTACATCTACCTGAAGGAAACAAACATCATTCCCAGCAGGCAAAAAGGATGCAGAAGGAAATATAGAGGCACAAAGGACAGGTCAAAAATGGTAATGGAAAATAGGAAGAGAAGGAAAAGCAACCTCAATATGGCATTCATAGACTCATAAGACATCTTTGACATAATACTAAAGATATACGGCTTAGAGGATAACTTTATCTTCTGCCTCAAGAATACAATGCATAACTGGAGAACTGTGCTAACCAGTTCTAGGAAATGGCTTGCTAAAGTTAACATCAAGAAAGGAATCTTCCAAAGGGACTCATCATACCAGCTACTGTTTGTGGTGGCTATGATCACCACGACAAGAGTGCTTCAAAGGACAGGGTGGGTACTAACTGAAGAAATGAGGAATGAATCACCCGATCTTCATGGATGACATAAAGCTGTTCAGTAAAGATACTAAGGAAATTGACATGGTAAACCAGGTCATAAGAACTGTTCCAGAAGACATCAAGATGGAGTTTGAAATAGAAAAGTGAGCCCTATAAACATAGAGAGGAAAAGTAACAAAGACTAAATGAATAAAAAGGCCAGCTGGGATGTCATTAAAGACATAGACGAAGCAAGGAACAAATATGTCGGGGTAATAGAAGAGTCAATAAAAAAAAAAAAAAACATGAAGGAAAAGATAAGAAAATACATTCAAAGGTTCAAGGCTATAATGAATTCAAAGGTTACCTAAAAATCTTATGACACTCCTCACCCATTGTAATATAAGATTTAAAAGTTTTGTGTGTTAATATTCCTAGCAAAGATATAGAATAAGGAAAACCTAGACTCATAAAAAAAGGCTAGTAAAATTATTCCATGCTATCTGTACTTTATTCTTCAAACAACACAAAAATTGAAATAAAACTCACAAGCCTTATAATACTGTAACAGAGGCTGGATGTTCACGTATGAAACAAAAATTTTAACCGATATTGACACCACAATGAAAAAAGACCCATCACAAGATTCTAGCAAAACAATAATGGCATTATATTAGGTTTTGTAGTTCAAGAGTATATTAACTGTTCATATATGCTATCTTCATATTGCCATTGTCCTTGTGGAATTAATTCCCACTTTGAGAGACTTCCCATCACGTAAGTGGCAAAATTCTCTTAATGTTTATCAATATAAATTATGTGGCTAAAAACAGCCAGTCTTCTCCACATTAGTTGTAAAAATCTTATAATTATATACTATTGTGATATTTTTCCCTAACCTATTATCTCTATAGAATTAGTTCTTATTTTACTCTTGACTCATTTTTACTTATATTTTTAATTATATATTCAATATAATTCTAACAGCATTCACACACTCAAAATTCAGTTATTTATGATTTCATTTACGTTTTTAAAACAAGAAGGATGAGTGTCAGAAATTAGACTATCGTAGTGTAGCATCAAGTAGGCAGACGAAGACTGAATATCTGGAAAAGTTTACTATTTTATAGTGACTATTTCTACCAATTCGAATCACTAAATTTTAACAAAATTCAAAAGTTATAACAATGTGGTCTGCGAATGGTTTCATCCATATTATCAATTATGACTCTCTTTTTTCCATTTTTTTCTACATACGTAAAAATTTATAGACGTGGATATAGATTGAATTTATTCTCTTTTCATGCAAATTTTTACTAAAAGGCTTTTGCTAATAAATAGAATTTATCTGGAAACCAGATTTATATTAAAAGATGTTCCATTATTGCTGAGAATTGAAATATACTTTTCTTCTAAACATTCATTTATAAATCTTTATATGTAATATTCTAAATTTGATGAAAAACCTTCTTAAAAAATCTAATGGAACTCTAACCAAATCCTACCTTCACTTTTAAAACTAAGGCCCCTTTACCAATTTGGAAATATTTATAAATCATATGTCCAACAAAGAGGAAGTCATATTGATGAAATATATGGTTCGCGGAAAATAAATGCTTGGTAAGACTGAAGTGGCATTAAACTTCATTTCAGAAGAATGTGTTTTGCTATATACGACGCATCATTAGTTTTAAAGTTTCGTTGAATATTTATATTTTGATATTAGTGTCCTCCCTGTAGGTTTACATGTCAGCAAACTTCGTAATGTTGTTTGCTCTTATTTTCTTACCACTCCTAATTCTTTAATGCTCTTGGTTTTTAATTCCCGCAGATCTTTCTCTCTGAACTTAGAATGATACCGGTGAACACCAAACATATTTAGGGATTTTGTTATAGGATGATTAACCCATTTTTCATCATCACCCTTTATATATATCGAACGTTTTACTTGCTATCTTTTTAACTTCTTCTGAGAACTAATTTCTTAGTCTTGATAGCAACAAGAATAATTTGGGACTACCTATTATCTTTGGATAGTCTTAATATGGTCACTAGATACTCATTCAGAAGGAAGTAATTTTTAAGAATGTTTGTCTTAATAACTCATTTCATACATATATCAAATATCCCTCTTAAATCAAAAGTAGAATTTCCTAGATCCTTCAAATTATTACGAACCACCTTTTTCCCCTCTTCCTTCTTCAGAACCATTAGATAATATTGAGGTTCGTTAACAGAGACAAGAACTGACTCCTTAATTTCTGATCATCTTTTAGTTCCCGTTACTGTCAATATCACTTCTTATGTGGGCTCCGTTACGGGAATACTATTTAGTCTGGTGGGCAATGCTTTTCAAATCAGTTCCTTATAATATTGGATAATCATTCAAATTGCATATTATTGGAAAATACATTTTTAGGTGAAATGTAAAAAAATACATGATGTATAAAAGTAAACTTCCATTATATTCGGGCTGATTCATAGAACATGTCCTTTGAAACTGAATGTTTATCCTCGTGTATAAAATCACGGAGAAATATTGAATTAAATGCTCAAGATAGACACAACTGCCGAAATCTAACCGAGGCCTTTTAATTCAACTGCCATAGGAGATGATGATGATAAAATCAACGATATGAGATGATGATGATAATAAAATCAACGATGGTGTTCTCACTATTCAGTTCAATGTTCGTTTTGTGTATATATGGTAGCTGCTTTATTTAGTACCTAATTACAGTAGTCATGAGAATCATTATGAATAGACATGGACGAAGAGGGAAAATTTAAGATACATGGATCACAAAAATTAAACAATTAAAGGCTTAAATGCCGCTCATGAATGGGAGATACAAGGGATACTGCCCTAAAGACTGACCATATATACATATGATCAGCGCCCAAGACCCTTCTTCACACAAGCTGAGACCAAGGAGGGCCCGGCAATGGCTGCTGATGACTCAGCAGTTATACCTTTAGGCTCCCCCAAGCCCCCATCCTTAGCTCACAAGGATGGTAAGGTTGCTGCAACTAAAGAAGCTAACAAGTTTGAGCAGGACTTGAACCCAAGTATGGAGTTCCCCAGTTAGGGACGTTACCGCATCAGCCACCACAACCCTAATGACACTGATCGTTCAAGAAATATAATTCGCAATAGTTGCTCGGCTTGATATCTTAAGTACTAATCAGTATTTTCACGCACCATTCATCATCGTCAT
>NC_090737.1:1019075-1024075 GCF_036898095.1 Palaemon carinicauda
ATGGATTGGTGACGTAGGCACAACATGTCACGTCCGGGAAGTAATGCTATAATTCAGTCTTGAGCAGTGAGAGGTGATGAACGATTTCTTGGGCAAATTCATCAGTGGGGTCCCTCTCAAGGGTAGTCAGGAGTTCAAACATTCCGTAGAGTTTGCTTTCCACGTTCTTCATCTACAGATCCAGCTTCCAGACAAACGCTCCCAGCTTCGAGATGAAGTCTGTGACAGTGCAGTCGGGCCCTTGAAAAGAAAAGTTTAAGTGGTTGAGGGCTCCAAAAATGTCTGACAGTTAGGCCAACCTTGAGATAAACTCCTCGTTCTCCAGATCTTTCTGAAAATCGTGTTCCTTCTCCTTGAAGAATACGAAGAGTATATTTTTCAGTTCAAAGAGACGCCTCGTCATATTACCCCGGGAGAACCAGCGCACATCAGTGTGGTAGAGGAGACAGATGTGGTCAGAGCCAAAATCTTCACAGAGGAGCTTGAACAGACGAGTATTCAGGACGGATGTTTTGACAATATTAACGATTCTGATAACTCAGTTCAAGCATGATAACAACTTCAGAGGGAGCACCTTAGCACAGAGGGCGAATCTGTTTATGAAACTGTGGACAGCAGTGAGGTTTGGTGCTACAGCTTTCACATGGGCTTGAAAACCTGACTTTCGACTAAGCATCGATGGAGCCCCATCTGTTCTGCATCTGACCAACTTTCCCCAGTCCAGTTCATTTTGCTTGAAGAAATTGTCCAAAACGTTGAAAATATCCTTTCCTGTTGTTGTACTTGAGAGATCCTGGTTCAGCAGTAACTCAGTCTTCGCAGCATTACTCTGCGTGAAGCGGATGTAGACAAGTAGTTAAGAGCAGTTGGTGACGTCCGTCGATTCGTCGAGTTGAATGGCAAACCCATACTTTGAGGATTTCACTCCCTCAACCACTTGGTCGGCAATGTCGACCAACATCTCCTCGATACGGCTTTGTACAGTGTTGTTAGAGACGGAAACACTCTCCAACTTCGCCACCGCCTCCTCTCCAATCATGTGGCTGACCAAGATCTTTGCCGCTGGCATGATGAGAGACTCTGCAATGGTATGCGCTTTCATGTTTTTAGCCACCAGGAGAGCGACTTCATTGGATGCTTTCACAATTCCTGCTCCCTTCTGGTAGATCTGGCCAGTCTTGTCCATGCACTGCCTCTTCACGTTCTCGCCAAGTCTCTGGAAGTAGCACTGATCTCGGTCCTTCTTGTCCGCGTGATTAGTCTCAAGATGACGTTTGAGCAGGCTGGGTTTCATAGCCAAATTGGAAAGGGACTTCATACAGACCACACACTGCGGAAGAGCTTTTCCTCCATGTTCGATTGCAATGAAACAATACTTTATGTATGCAGGGTCATATTTTCTCTTTGGCATGTCAAATCCTGTGGATAAGTAAAGAAAAAAAATATTAATCAATCAAGAAATAACTAAAGTTTATGTAAAGTATAAGTAGTAAGGTATAGTTAAGTAAGGGAGGTGTGGAGGGAAGAAGGGAGGGAAGTGTGAAGTAAGGGAGGGAGATGTGAAGGGAGGGAAAGGCAACATACTTGTACTGCTGAGTGCCCTTCCTAAATGCCCCATATTGCAATGCTCTCCCCGCCCGGACTCGTCTCTCAACCAATCAGCTTTCAGTGACCCTGACGTCACTGGCTGACGCTCATTGGCGTCATCCAGAGAATTATGCATTTGCTTATCAAGCAACTGGATTCTCGCTGTCAGCCACAAATGTTGTTATTTCTTGTCGATAAAATGCAACTAATACTACATATTAGCGCATTAAGTAAGTGTACTGTGTGAATTAGGTCCTCCACTAATTTCCGAAAAACGGCCAGATTAGCTTGGTGACTTAATTCTTCACATTTAAATTCGGTTAAAAACGAGTTGACTGAGTTTTAGTTGAAGTAGCTGGCGATCGCAAGCAACTACGAGAGTTAGTGCAGGACCTAATTTAATGGTGGGCCGCTGGGACATGTGGGTGGCGTGTAGCAACAGTTGCAAATCATTGCCAGGTTATCTTGTGTTAGGCAGTACACATCTTTGTGAAGAAAAATATAACTAAAAATCGTTCATGACCCCGAAATTGTTCGCTTACCACCTGGAAGGCCCTTGCGTACCACTAGTGGTATGCGTACCACAGGTTGAGAACCACTGTTCTTCACCATCTCTGACTGTTTTACGTATTACAAAATCCATGGGAGGAAAAACAACATAGGTGACAACACTTCCCTTGGAGTACTCCGCTGTTCACTGAAAATTCATTTGATAAGACTCTATTAACATTAACTAGCACATGATATGCTCCTGAACAGACTCAATCAAATTTACATATCTAAGAAGAATTCTATAATAACGCAAGACTTTCCACAAAATTGGCCGGTGCACACCATCAAAGGCTTTTTTCATAGTCACAAATATCATAAAAAATTGATTTTTATAATCTACACTCTGCTGTACAACATGTCTCAAAATGAAAATTTGGTCAGTGTAACTTCTACTTTTTCTAAATCCTGCGGGTTCATCTCTCAGCTTTTCATCTAACTTACACTACAGTGTCTTTAGAATAGGCATACTATTCATTTTCATAACAACTGACGTAAGTTTTATGCCTCTTTAATTATTGAAATTCACCAGTTATACTTTTTTTACTACTTTTACTAACACTCCTAACTCCCATTCATCAGGTTTTTCCTCTACATGACACATTTTACAAAATAATATTTTTAAGTAGTCTGGGAGTCACTACATTTTTAGCCCGTATCATCTCGGCAGTTATTTCATCGTATCTTGGGCCTTTCTATAGCTTTAGCCTTTTGAGGATAGCCATGACTCCAAACACACTGAATTCATTCATGGGCACATGAAGGTCTTCAACACCTTCAGCTATATCAATATAATTATTTCCTTCATATCTCTCTGAAATGTTCCTTTTAACGTTGTCTTTTTTCATCTTCTGTACTATAACAGAGCCATGTCTTTTTTTGATGGTATACAGCTCTTCTTTGCCTCAGTCATGATTTCATTAATAATTCTAAGTGCAATTCTTACACTATAGCCAGTTTCTGAATTCATAGCATAGTCAGCCTTATCTGCTTTACTGTCTAAAATTTTTCACCCTTCATTCCTAGTTTTCTTTTGACATCACTATCAATACTGGAATACTTAGCATACCTTACCTTAATACTTTCATTACTTCCTCGAAACATTTCAACAATCAATTTCTGTGTTTATCTCTTTTTTATAGTATCCCAAGTATCAGTTGATATCCATGGCTTTCTCCTTGTAAAAGCGTTTGGCAAGACTTCACTACCAACTGACTGATATATATTTTCTTAATATCACACCATTCTTAATTAATTGTCTATTTCAATGCTGTTACTGGCCTTCAAATGATTTATTTTAATTGTTCACTGCTTCTCCTTGCGTTTATTCATTTCTTTGTTTCCTTTCCTTACTGGGCTATTTTCCCTCTCGGAGCCCTTTAACTTATAGCAACTGCCTTTCCAACTAGGGTTGTAGATTAGGTACTACTACTACTACTACTACTACTACTACACTACTACTACTACTAATATAATAATGATAATAATAATAATATGTTAAGATACTACCACAAGATAGTTATTGGGCCCTCTCACAGCGCAGACTTAATTATTATTATTATTATTATTATTATTATTATTATTATTATTATTATATTATTATTATTATTATTAATAGCTCTGCTATGACCGTCATTGGAACAGAAGGTTTCTATAAGCCCAAAAGCTCTAACAAGGAAAAATAGGCTCATTGAGGATAGGAAATAAGGATGTAAACTAAAGAGAGTAATAAGGTATAAAGAAAATTTTAAAACCGTGGCAACATTGAAATAGATCTTTCACATATAATCCATAAAAGAGAGACTTATGTCAGCCTGCTCAACATGAAAAATATTTGGTGCAAGTTTGAACTTTTGAAGTTCTTTCGATTTAATTACATGATTGGGAAGATAATAATTCTACGGTTTGGTCACAGCTGGAATAAAACTTGTAGAATACTGTGTAGTATTGAGCCTCATGATTATGAAAAATAATTGCATACCTACTGTAGTAATATGAACAGGATGGATGTTTTTCATTACATAACTTGTCGTTTTATTTATTGTATCATATGAATTCAATTACTGTCAGATCCCGTTATGATTGATATATTTCAATTTACTTTCTCATTAACTAAAGTTCATACGAATCTTATAAAACATAACAACGGTGGATTCTGTCTATATTTGCTATGTTATTGATGTGACTGTTATAGTATCAATTCCCTTCAAAGACTTGGTCTCAATAAAAGTCTCCCAAACAATCAAAATTATAGCATTTAATATGTTATCAGTTACCTCTAAAATATTACTTTTTATGACCTTTTTCAACGAAACTTTTTCAAGCCGTAAAATAATATACCAATGATATAACTCGATACCAATTTCCTCGAGCATTGACTGCCTATAATTTTATTCTCATAGTTTGTAATTCAAAAACTTATTTGAATATTGGCTATTTCGTATTCCATTGGATTAACCTCTTACATCTCAAGTGAATGCCGGTGCCAGCTTACATGAATATCTGATGTTATTGCAAAATAAAGTTCATAATTCAGAAGATGAAATACCAATATCTTATTTTAGGTCTGAAATCCATATCCATCTTCGGATTTCAATTCCGTAATGCAGCGAACGGAGGCTTTGAAGTTCACTGCATCTATACATATGCATGATATTTCATAACTGAATTTTCATGTTCTCTCTCTCTCTCTCTCTCTCTCTCTCTCTCTCTCTCTCTCTCTCTCTCTCTCTCCTCTCTCTCTCTCTCTCTCTCTCTCTCTCTCTTATTTAGTAATTTTTTGAAGTGGCAAGGGTATATCAAGCACTTTAAGATATAGTTTTTTATCATGATCGCTACTAATAAGTATATTTAATTAAAGCATG
>NC_090737.1:1029075-1034075 GCF_036898095.1 Palaemon carinicauda
AATAATAATAATAATAATAATAATAATAATAGGTTAGCAAGTTTATTTCGTAAATACCCAAGTCTAATATGCGGAATTGGTGAATATTTTATGGCTTCTTGATTCTAAAAAAAATTGATATGTTTATAAGAAGGATAAAGCCAAAGTGTAGCCATAGATAAAAGAAAAAATAAGCGAACTAAAAAATTTCGAGGAAAAAAAATAATTTCCAGCAAAAAGAGAAAAAAAAAAAGCAAAAGCCAGGTTTAGTTACGTAAGGATAAGGTATATGTGTTAGAAAAAAACATTGAGTGAACTTTTGGGCTTAAATTGGTCACAGTGTTAATCTTGTTTGTATGATAGGTCAATCCCTTCTCTTGTGCTAAGGTACCAAATGAAAGATAGAATATGGTTCAAACGTACTTATTTTGGGACGCATGAGGCCTATTTTGTTAAATGGTATGTCAAAAGGGAGAAATTAATCGTCTATTTAGCGCTAATATGAGAGAGAGAGAGAGAGAGAGAGAGAGAGAGAGAGAGAGAGAGAGAGAGAGAGAGAGAGAGAGAGAGAGAGAGAGATTAATTTTATTCATGTCAGTAGCAGCTGTGTTATAAAAAGAAATGAGAAGAAAATAAACAGACTGTCAAAATATAATCATTCAAACCTAATTATCTCTAATGGTTGTGTGTGCATGTGCAATAAATTGAATATATTACATCAAGGTACTGCAAAGGGATAGCTGTTGTGTTATAATTTAATGAAATTACTTCACATCTTTGTAAGAAATGGTCTTTAATGGGATCTAGAATGATTGGTCGTTACAAAGCAATGGAAATATCATGCATAATATCATAAGTTGGTATGGTTTGCTGTCACAAATAATTCATCATCTACTTAAGAAAAAGCCAATATTTTAAGTCACATGTATTTCAAAACTACTTTTGCAGACACAAGAATGGACAACTTGATATTATATCGATGCACATACAAAAAAAAAAAAAAAATAAATAAATAAATAAACTTAAGCTACACATATTAAATATGATTGTTCGTCACTTTCGATTTAACTGGTATAAGTGTGTCATTATTTATATGGGTGATCATATCAGAGCTTTATCAACAATATATTAGCTATGAGAGGATTATAAATCAAGCGACAGATAAGAATTTAAAACTGTAAGTCATTTATATAGAGATTTTTATATTGATAAAATTTTGTAAACGAAGTAGAAAAAAAGCAGTAATATATAACCTTTGAAAATACGTTAAATTACATGAAATGGTATACAATCGGTTGTATTTATTTACACAAATCTTTACAGATGACACAAATTTTACTTCTCCATAAATGATATAGATGACACTACTGAAACTCTAAACCGAATTCTTGATATTGTCAGAGTGGATGACATTCAAACAACTAAAATTCAGTAAGAACAAAACAGAATTCATGGTGGTGGACAAGAGAAACAACGTGACAAACTTACTGTCATTTCCAGAGGCCATGTAATAGTTTTTTTTTTTTTTTTTTTTTTTTTTTTTTTTTTTTTTTTTTTTTTTTTTCTAACTCCTCAAAATAACTGATGGATTTCCACTTGGAGATCAAGAATGAGATTTATGACAGGGGACGAAAGAAGCCATGCTGACCCTACACTTCGCACTTCAAGCGAGTGTTGGTAAACCAATAGAAATATAGTTTTCTTTAGGTTAAGCCGTAGGACTCATTCTTCCATACAACACAGGTTACTCGATACATCAATTGCTAAGAAGAAAATGACAGGGAGCATTGTTTGATATAATTTATCATATCAATTTCACCAGAGAGAGTAGCTTGAATTCCTTAGAAGGTAGACTTCTAAAAGATGTTTCATATAAGGGCATTGACATCGGCCATTTGATAAATTTTGAAATCATATATATATATATATATATATATATATATATATATATATATATATATATATATATATATATATATATATATATATATATATATATATATATATATATATATATGTGTGTGTGTGAGTGTGTGTGTGTGTGTGTGTGTGTGTGTGTGATCATACATACATAGGATTTATTATATTTCAACCTATAGTTTTATATATTTATTTACATTATAAGTACCAGTACCTATTTTCGTTACTCAAAAGGTATGTGACAAATATCATTGCGACTTTGTCACTGGAATTATAGCAGACTTCAATTAATGAACCAATCAACCTTACTTTGAGAAATCCATTGACATTGTCTACATGCCAAGCTGATATACTCGTATGAAAGTATTCATTAGCTTTGCTTCTCCAAAATAATGTTATTACCAATTGCTGGAAACCATAGATTTATGAGTGATAAAAAAAAAAATGGACACTTATACATTTTAATCATCATCACTCTCAAAGAAAAGAATTGTTTCTTATTTCAACTAATGTTTTTATTTTATTTTTGTTTTATTTTATCTTATCTTTAAGTCGCAAATCTAAAATTTGTAGGAGTCCGAGTGGAATATCTCTCAGTATGATTTCACACCCCTGTTTTAAACCTCTTCTATTATGTTTGATAATTTGTGTTAACCACCTAATCATTATCTACCACCATAAAACATTTTATTGCTCTTCCGGCTCATTTTATATGTGCAGTACACAGTCTTTCATAACAGGGATTTACTCGGTAGCCTAATTATAATGGGAATGAAGGAAAGAAGGCAAGAAGGAAGGGGGGGGGGGAGTGCTAGGATAGTCATAGGTGTAAACACCGAAGGAGGGTTGGGGGAACCTCTGCGTCACAGTCGCGTGATTAAGTAACACTTCTTCGAAACACTCTGAAGGATGGGAGGAAGTTCCTCTTTTTTCTAAGAGTAAACGGGTTAATTGAGCACATCTGTCAACTCATTGTGCCACCAAAAATTTGGCCAATGCTTGAAACATTTATTGCTGTAATTTCATGGAAATTCATGAGCAGGTTTGTTAGATATTTGGGAAAAACACTATTACACGGCCTCTGGAAACGATAGTAGATTATATTCAAATGAACATAAATAATGACCCTTGCCGATATCTAGTAAAGTTCGAGATCTAGGTGTATTTCTTGACTGTAACCTGGCCGTAAATGCTCAAATAAATAATGTCATAAAAACTGCAGGTTATCATCTAAGAAATATTTCGTTTATATAAAAAGTACCTGGACCAAAATTCCGTAAAGAGACTTGTGATAAACTGTTATTACCAGGATTAACTACTGCAACTCTATCTACTACAAAATACCAAAAGTGCAACTTAAGAAATTACAAAACATAATAAATAGAGGAGAAAGACTGATAAAAGGTGTCCCACCTAGAGAAAGGATCGCCCCTATACTAATCGATTTACACTGGCTGCCGATCACCGAGAGAATTGAATTTAAAATATGTACAATAACCCACTAAGTTATCAGAACAGGGCTTCCAAAATACTTAAAATAATTGCTATATATTGCACAGCCAACAAATCGTATCGACACGAGAATAGTTACAGATGGCTTCAAACTATTGGAACCTAGATATATGTCTACTGTAGGCTCAAGAGCCTTTAAGTATGAGGCCCCGAGACTATATAATAAGCTCCCATGAAATATTCGAATGTTTGAAGACATTTTGGCCTTCAAGAGGAAACTAAAGACTTTCTTATTTCATGAGTCTTTTGACAGTGACGATTTAACAAGAAATGAAAAATATGAGACATGAAACGTTAAATACTCTGAACAAATAAGATAAAACGGCATTGGAGGTCCTGTAGAGAGTGGGGTTCCCCTGTTGTATGGGACCGGAAAAGCAGCCATCTAAGTAACTAAAGTAAGTATGTCAGTTAACAATTATGAAATTTAGTTCATTAACCTTTTATCAAGCGTCTATTTTCCCCATCATCACATGTTACCGCAAATCACTCTGTTAACAAATCCTACCCACCCCTTGCTCAAAATCATGGTCATCAATTACTGTCGAACTAGCAGTTACTACCCAGAGAGAGAGAGAGAGAGAGAGAGAGAGAGAGAGAGAGAGAGAGAGAGAGAGAGAGCGAGAGAGAGAGAGATGGGGGGGGCGATTGATAATGGTTGGTGTGTTTGGAAGGAAGGCTTTAAACAGATTTATAAATCATAAATAAAAAAAAAACAAGCGGATGCAAAGATTTGTATTGGATTATTTCTAATGTACTATTACTTGATAAACAGTACATGGCAAGATAAAAATATGTATGACTTATGATTTTCACTATTTCTCGGGAAACACATTAATTCATTTAAATAGAGATAAGATGTTCCATCGTATTGTAAGTAATGGTTTTAATTGTAGAGGTGCACTTCCTCTACAGCTTCCATATTTACTGCCGAACTGTATTGTATGGCATACTGAACGCTAAAGAGAAAATAGCGTTAGAGAAGGAGGGTAATTTTACAATTTTTTAGCGATGCAAGGAGTGTCCTTCAAGCTATTGAAGTATTTATTTCTGGTAACCCTTTAGCTTTAAAAATTTTAGAATGTTTTTTATCATTGGACGGAGAGATATAATGGTTCGGTCTTGTTGGGTTCTAACACATGTAGGTGTGTCTGGGAATGAAATGGCAGATTTACTGACGAAGAATACTGCATCCGAGTTGCTACCAAGAAGGTATCACATTCCGTGTAATGATTTCCTACCCAACATCAAGAAACAGTTTTGTAATAATAGGCAACATCACTAGGATAGTCTAGATGGTAATAAACTGGGAAAAGTAATAAATGTCATATCCTCTTGGAGGTAGAACATGATGCCCAGAAAGTGGGAGACGTCTCTTTGTTCTCTCCGCATTGGTCACACTTGGCTGACACATGAGTTTCTGATGAAGGTCCGACACCAACCATATTGCGACGACTGTTTGGTACCTTTAACAGTGAGGCATTTGTTGACTGAATGCCCCAATTATAGTAACTTAAGAATAGATATTTGTTTGAGTCTTGAGGTGAGGATGGCAGGTTCATTTTTGCCAAGATTCTTGGACATGATGT
>NC_090737.1:1039075-1046575 GCF_036898095.1 Palaemon carinicauda
AGCTACGATCAAGCTCCTCACACTAAGGCTTAGTTCTCAAATCCAAATAATTCATTAATTTGCCCATTTTATGAAAAGCTATTTTTTTCCAGTTTAGTTATCTGGTTGAACTGCTATTACGATATTCACTGATAAAAACCTCATTTAAGGAAGACATTAAATTCATGATCAGATTGTGTCATTGCCAGGGCCATAGCCATAGTATAACATGTTTCAAACAAACAAACAATTAATCTTTAAAACACTGTTTTATGTCAAACTGATACCTCAAAGTGCTGGGCCAGTACTGTTTACTGACTAGGCTGAATCATGCCTCACACACACTACATTGCACACACTGACAAGGTTGAAATTCAGTCATAAAATCAATATCATACTATTATTGTAATCATTAGGAAGAATTTATAAAGTATCGAAGTGTCGGCTACTATCGGTACGGGTATCGGCTATTTCTCTGGTATCGGTATCGGCACATCTATATAAAAAAAGCTTAACAATGAATGAATATAATGAAACTGAGAATAGGGTTCCTGGATGTACCCTCAAGCAAGAGAACTCTAACATAAGAAAGCGGATATATATGGCGTACAGGTTATGGCACTTTGCACGACCAAAGAACAATAGTTTCATTTTGGAGTGTCCGTGTTCCAGAACCAGTGTTTACCATTGCTAGAGTCTCTTCTACTTTTACAAAGTTTAAAGTAGCTACTGTACAATTACCTTGCAGTAGTTAACCTTTGAGTGGATAAGAATTTTTCAGTTATTTTCGTGTTGTCAGTGGTATGAGGAATAAGGAAAATGTGTAAGGAATAGGCCGGCCTATTTTGTATTTGTGTAAGTAAAGGCAAAACTGGCCATGACAAGAAGGATTGAATGTAGTGCTATCTAGACTGTGAAAGGACCCTATAACTCTCTAACAGTCTACAGCTAGTATCTCAAAAAGAATCGGTGCAGGAAAACAAAAATCAACACATTCTTCTCCTGAAATGATAATATATGAATCTACGACAGATTCATAATTATTTGCAACTATAAAAACATAAGATAATTATTTCTTAATACGATGGCAAACTTCAGTTAAACAGAGTAAATTATTCAATGTTCAAATAGCGAAGACGCACAAATATACAGATCTCTAGAAAATGTCAAATTAAACAAACCTTGATTTCATGCCATTCTATTGTTGCATGGAACCTGGTACCTTTCAGTCTTAGCTTCAAGTATTTTATTTCTCACTTGTTCAATTATGTAACACTAATTGCCAATTATTGTGCTCTATCTTCATTATTTAAATTTTCCATCACGACGTTCTTTTTGGTGCAACTTCTTTCTGCTATCTCTGATGAATCGTTTCTAAACCATTTATCTGTCTTTTGATGGCATGATTAAGTTTAGCAAAAGAGGGTGGCACACTCAGGGAGGTAAAATATTTTTTTTCGTGGGGTATAATCGGGTTGCACATTCTTAATATAAGATTTTTATAACAAAGAATACCAATAAATTCTTGCAGTTAATTACTCTGTGCTGACGAATAAGCATGTTTTGACTTTGATTACGTCACTCCATGACCAGTGGTTATAACAATGAACTAATAGATAAGGAAAATTTAATATCCTCTAGTATTACTCCTAACTACAAACAATTTAACATTTGTAATGGAAAAGACTTATATTTCTTAAATAGTACTGTTTTAAAAAAAGAAATGATATAATTATTGGGAACTAATTATATTCATAAATAATTAATTTTAATATAAATAATTAGGATTAATTTATCAAATAACACTTATCAATAATGTAAGAAAATATGACTCAGAGTAATAGGACCTTGTTGTTGTTCTGTTAAAAAAAAAAAAAAAATCAATGTTCAGTTTATAACTCCTTATAAGTCAGTTCCAAGAACCCCTAAAGATGACACCTTTGTGTTACTCATAATATACTGAAAGTAACTTTCAATAATCCTCAGCGATGGAAATCTGCTTTGGTAAAGAGTCGGTTTTGCTAGAAACCCCAAGGCTATGTCGATCAAATTCTTTACACCAGCAAATGTTTCTTAATAAGGGATTATCGAGTATGAGAATGTTAAGGAGGCTATTTTAAAGTGGTCCCTTTCTCAAGTTTCCTTACTTTTCTATCGATCCAAACAAGAAGCTTCAGGCTATTAGTCATGCATTTGAGGCCGGGATGTTTCACCTTCTAATACCGGGGACTGATATTCTCTCTCTCTCTCTCTCTCTCTCTCTCTCTCTCTCTCTCTCTCTCTCTCTCTCTCTCTCTCTCTCTGTATATATATATATATATATATATATATATATATATATATATATATATATATATATATATATATATATAATATATATATATATATATATATATATGTACATATATATATATATATATATATATATATAATATATATATATATATATATATATATATATATATATATATATATATATATATATATATACGTATATATAAATACATATATATATATATATATATATATATATATATATATATATATATATATATATATATATAAATATGTGTGTGTACGTGTGTGTCCCATTCACTATATGCTGTATATATATATATATATATATATATATATATATATATATATATATATATATATATATATATATATATATATATATATATATATATATATATATATATATATATATTTAAATATGTGTGTACGTGTGTGGTGTCCCATACACTATATATATATATATATATATATATATATATATATTATATATATATATATATATATATATATATATATATATATATATATATATATATATATATATATATATATATATTTAAATATGTGTGTACATGTGTGGTGTCCCATACACTATATATATATATATATATATATATATATATATATATATATATATATATATATATATATATATATATATATATATATATATATATATATATATATATATATATATACACAGTCAGCGCGGATCGGTGTGTCCGGGTAGTGGGCCGGACACAGAGTTCCGCGTAAATCGGAGGCATGGGGTTTATCGGGGAAAAAATCGACTGGGGAAAAATTGACTAATTGGCATCTTTTTATACAAGTTGCCATCTACATATCTGCGTAGGTGGAAGCTAGTCAGTGTGTTTCCTCTAGTAGTGGAGTGAGGTTGTGTGAGGTTGAGAGGGCCGAGTTGCAATCGTTCTTTTGTGAGTTCACGTGGCATTTTTGCCTATCAACACCCCCCCCCCCACCCAGTGATGTCTAGACCCCGTAAAGTCACGATGACATTGTTAGAGTGATAACCTGTCATAATTTAGGTCTGCAAACGAAGGAAATAGTGAAGAATACTGGCGTGAACGAGAGAACAGTTAGGCGCTTGGTGGCCAAGTACAAGGCACGGAGTAGCGCCGAGATCCCTTCTCACTCCAAGGTTGGTTCCCCCCCCCCCCCCCCCCGAAAGATTCCTGATCATACTTTAGTTATTTTAAAGCGAAGCCTAGAAGAAAATCCAACATTAACGGCTAAGCAACTGAAAAAACAGAACCCTAAATTGTTGAGCGACGTCAGTGTTCGTACGATTCAGGAAAACCTATCGAAGCGCCTCGACTACGAGAAAGTGATCGCGAGAAATAAGCCAGCTTTAACTGAGAAACAAAGGAAGAGGAGGGTTGCTTTTGCCAAGACATAAAAGGATTGGACCTTGGAGCAGTGGCGAAGTGTCTTGTGGAGTGATGAAGCGACCTTTTGAGTGAGTGAGACGACCGGGAAAAAAGTGTGGAGGCGAAAGGGGTCAGATCCTCTTAAGCCTAATCTCATGGCCAAGACAGTTAAGCACCCAGCATCGCTTATGGTCTGGGGTTCGTTTGCCTACGGTGGTGCCCTAAGCCTTGTTGTTTTGCCTAAAGGCATAACGGTGAATGCTGATCGCTATTTGAGCATTTTGAAAGACAATTTAGCGGATTGTTTTGCGGATACAGGAGCTGAATTTATCAGCAGGATGGTGCCCCTTGCCATACGGCTAAAAAAGTGAAAAAGTGGCTGGAAAATAGCAAAGTGAACTATATTCCTGAATGGGCCAGGTCAAAGTCCTGATATTTCACCCATTGAGAACCTTTGGGCGATAGTTAATAGCCTTCGTAAAGAAGTGACGACAAATGTGACACTTCTCGAGGCGGCGCTCCAAAAGGTGTGGGCGGAAATACCTGCCAAAATACTCCAAAACCTCAACGATAGTGTTCCTCGACGACTTTTGGAGGTCAAGAAGAGGAAAGGCTACCCTATAGACAAGTAGCAGGGATATTGGTGAGTGTTCAATTAAATTTTTATTGATTTATATTGTGTATTAGTGTAGATATGGGGGAGGGACCAAAATGAATGCAATGGCGATGCAGCCCAGACACACCAACCCGCGCTGACTGTATATATATATATATATATATATATATATATATATATATATATATATATATATATATATATATATATATATATATATATATATATATATATATATATATATATATATATATATATGTATTATAGCCACGAAAGGAAAAATTAAAAAGACTTGATTGGAGTTAGTACTTTCATCCACTCAGGACATTATCAAACTCAGCAATGAGAATACATATACAAAGACATCGTATTTATACAGGAGAAGGGGATCCAACAGCTGTCAGTTTCTTAATAATTCCGGAGAAGTCAGATTTTAGATAAAAGGATAATACTGGATTAACGGAAAACAGACCTGGACTTAGATTCAAATTTCTACCTTGAGTACAGGAGATTAAAAATGATTCAACAATATTCCTTTGGAAATAGTCATTTACATGGATTACTTTTTCCGTCTTTGACTAACCAATTTTGTGACTTGACCCTAACCAGTGGGAGGCCAAGGCATTATTAAGAGAACCCCTGGAGACGGCCACCTGATGTTGTTTTAATCTGACTGGTATACTTTTTGATGTTTGGCCAACATAAAATAGGTTACACCCTGAACAAGGAATGCTATATATTACATTATTATCATTTCCAGAACTATTCTTAATTAACATGTTTTTTAAAGTACAATTATATTTAAACACTACAGCAATATCTAGTTTTTTCAAAAGGGGTATAACATCTAAAAAACAAACATGAAATGGCAAACAAAGCATATTATTAATTGTTTCCTTTCTCTCTAATTGGACACTATAAAATGTTTTCTTAGCCTTATTCATACATTTTTCTAAGAAATATTTAGGATAACAAAGATCTGTAGCAATTTTTTCTATTTTAGTGAACTCCTCCTCAATGTAATCTGGGCTACAAATTCTCAATGTCTAAGGTACATGGAGGAAAAAACTGAATGCTTAATATTTTTAGAGTGACCGGAGTAAAAATGTACATATGAAAAATTATTTGTAGGCTTTCTATATATGGAAAACTTGAATTTATCTGTTTCTCTAACTATTAAAACGTCTAAAAATGGGATACGGTTATTTTCTTCATTTTCTATAGTGAATTTTATTGATGGTACTAATGAATTAATGATTGAAACAAAGCCCTCAAGATTAAAATTTTCTTCTAAAATACCTAGAACATCATCAACATATCGATACCACACAATTTGGGAAGACCACACTGAAGGGATTAATCTAGTTTCAAAAAATTCCATATATATGTTGGATAAAAGTGGAGACAAAGGATTACCCATAGCCATACCAAAAACCTGTTCATAGAAATCTCCATTAAAACTAAATTTACACTTTTTAATGCACAAACAAATGAGCTCAATGATAGTAGGGGTTGATAAAGGTAAATCATAAGCATCTAAAATACCCGACAGGAAATCCAATAAGTCATCAACCGGCACTTTGGTAAACAATGAAGTTACATCAAAACTTACTAATCTATGTCTAGACGTAAGGTTAACTTTTTGTAATTTTTCGCAAAGATCAACAGAATTTTTTTATATGAGAGGTTGAAATAGATCCTAAGATCGGGGAAAGTAATTTGACTAAATATTTGGATAATTTATAGTTAATAGAACCTGTAGCACTGATAATTGGTCTGATTGGATATCCTGTTTTATGGGTTTTAATTAAACCATATAAATAAGGCAAAGACGGACCAGTAGAGATAAAGGCATTAATTAAGGATTTTTCTTGTTTTAAGATAGATTTTAAGTTTTTATTAAAATCTTTGATGACCTCGTCTAAGGGATTAACTCTTAATTTTATGTAAGTAGAAACATCAGATAAAAGTACATACATCTTTTCTAAATAAGTTGTTTTGTTCATAATAACTAATACATTAGCTTTGTCTGCTTTTGTAATATGTAATTCAGTCATTTTTCAACGATTTTAAGGCTGTTAAAAACCGTTTAGGGAAATTGCAGGTGTTTGCATATCCCATCACCGAATAAATTAGCCCTTTAGCAATGTCGATGTTACACTGGGGAATTTTCTTAGTTTTTTCCAATTTTACAAAGGCAGAGGCAATATCTACACTATTAGGTTTTTTATTTACTGCGAATGATAAACCATACCCCCAAGGCCTTTTTTACTTCACTTGATACAGGTTTATCAGACAAATTTATAACACAATTTTCTTGAAAATTCTTGTTCCAATCACTAGCCTGTATTAGTCTATTCAATTTATTTTCCAAATGAACACTTAAAACTTGTAATTTTCCTCTAAGTCGGGAGTAGATCACGTTCAATACGGGTGTTCTCCAGTCAAGAGGAACATCACGCATAAAATCAAATTTAGTCTTGCGTAACTGCTTGAATAATTGTTGTTCTGACCTTCTTGTAGTTTCCAGATGTTTCTTCAGGGATAGAACACTAAATCACTAAATGGGTGGTTATTTCGCAGTAAATAAAAAACCTAATAGTGTAGATATTGCCTCTGCCTTTGTAAAATTGGAAAAAAAACTAAGAAAATTCCCCAGTGTAACATCGACATTGCTAAAGGGCTAATTTATTCGGTGATGGGATATGCAAACACCTGCAATTTCCCTAAACGGTTTTTAACAGCCTTAAAATCGTTGAAAAATGACTGAATTACATATTACAAAAGCAGACAAAGCTAATGTATTAGTTATTATGAACAAAACAACTTATTTAGAAAAGATGTATGTACTTTTATCTGATGTTTCTACTTACATAAAATTAAGAGTTAATCCCTTAGACGAGGTCATCAAAGATTTTAATAAAAACTTAAAATCTATCTTAAAACAAGAAAAATCCTTAATTAATGCCTTTATCTCTACTGGTCCGTCTTTGCCTTATTTATATGGTTTAATTAAAACCCATAAAACAGGATATCCAATCAGACCAATTATCAGTGCTACAGGTTCTATTAACTATAAATTATCCAAATATTTAGTCAAATTACTTTCCCCGATCTTAGGATCGATTTCAACCTATCATATAAAAAATTCTGTTGATCTTTGCGAAAAATTACAAAAAGTTAACCTTACGTCTAGACATAGATTAGTAAGTTTTGATG
>NC_090737.1:1051575-1054075 GCF_036898095.1 Palaemon carinicauda
ATCACCACCCGGCCAGAAGCTGTTACCATAAAATGAATTCCAAGTGGATATATATTCCCAAGATAGAACTTGGTATTAAATATATATATATATATATATATATATATATATATATATATATATATATATATATATATATATATATATATATATATATATATATATATATATATATATATATATATATATATGTGTGTGTGTGTGTGTGTGTGTGTGTGTGTGTGTGTGTGTGCAGAGCGATAGAAAGAGAAAGGTGCTGATAATATACGTATTTAGTCTTTTAGAGGCAATAAACACTCAAGACACTTGATGCTACGTTTCATAACAAGCATGAGATAAAAAACGAAATATCAATATAATACTGAAAAAAATGGCAGAAGACACTTAAATATTTGGAGGAAGTTTTCCTATATAGATCCTCAAAAAGAAAAAAAAAACCAACAAATACAATGAAAAAAAAAAATTGTCAAACAGACTTTGAGACTGGTAGTGTGGTAATATCATCTTTCCATCTATTTCAATCCAATCTAATTTTTTCAACATATCCGATGCATGATAACATTTCCGCTTCAACTGGAAAATAAAAACTTTATTTAGCCTATCAGAAACTTTTTTTCGATAACCTACCAATTGTTTTTTTATATACCTGTAAACTCTGAGAAATAAAAGTTTTTTTTTTTTATTTCATTGTGTTTATACAGAAAATATTTTATAAAATAGTCTGACTAGTTCTAATGTCATAATAGTAAACAATAAAGAGTGAGAATAACCTTATCTGCTTCAATACTTCATTCAAAGCAAGATGATATATATTTAAACACAATTTTTTACTTCTTATATCACATTCATAACTTTGGGGTATTCATCGGAGCATTAGGGACGAGGAGCCCGGGAAACACTGATGTGAAACTGTTAGCAAACCCAGAAGTAGGAGATGATCTTTTTATCATAAAAAACATTTATTCAGAATATTACCTCAATAGTATATGGTTTGGAAACTCTGCAGCGAATATCTAATTACATTAAGCTTAAGAAACAAATATATATAGAAAAAAAAAACATACCAATAGACTGAAATATATTAATTTTTTTCTGTAACCACCTCATATTCGAGTACATAACTTTTTCCCAAATCTTTCTTTATCTCCTAATATGTACAGCTTGTATCTTCTTTCCAGATTTTTCATAGTCAAAATCACCATTTTCATCTCTCCTGTCGTCATGGTTTACCAAAAGTGGCCGAACACAACTCATAAAAATTTCAAGGTGTAGTGGCCGTGACTCAATCTTCCACGAAGAGAGACTACGTTCGATTTATTGTAAATGTTTCATAAATATTTCCCTTTTTAGTAAAATTTTCCTATGTTCAGTTTCTTATGAGGCCTTTACTCGAGCTCGTATCTTTCTTTAAGACTGTTTCATCAAATACAGTATGTGTCACCTTATAACTTTAAATATATTTCTGTTATGATTGCCTTTTTACATATTACCCCAAGCATAATACTCAATGACATCACTAAGCGCTTGCTCTTTACAACTCTTTTTTCTAAAGATAAATCTCGAAAAGATTTTTACCATTTGTATGTTTCATAAGAAAGTTAACCTTTCCATGAGGATTTGTCCTTTGCCTTTCCTATGTACCTTGGGATATTACATTCTGAATTTCATAACAAATTCATCTTGCTTTAAATAAATATACTTATTAGAAGCGATGATGATACCGGAATTCACTTGAGATGTAAGGGGTTAGTTAATACAATGGAGTAAGAAATAGCCAATATTCAAATAAGTTTTTGAATTAAAAGCTATGAGAATAAAATTAGAGGCAGTCAATTCTCAAGGAAATTGGTATCGAATTATATAATTGGTTTATTATTTTACGGCTTGAAAAGTTTCTTTGAAAAAGGTCATAACAAGTAATATTTTAGAGGTAATTGATAACATATTGCATTCTATAATAGACAGCATTTTGTGGGTATGGACGTGTTTTATTGATACCGTCTTTGAAGGGAATTAATACTATAACAGTCACATCAATAACATAGCAATTATAGACAGAATCCACAGTTATTATGTTTTTTAAGATGCGTAGGAACTTAAATCAATAAGAAAGTAAATTGAAATATATCAATCATAACGGGATCTGACAGTAATTGAATTCATTATTATTATTATTATTATTATTATTATTATTATTATTATTATTATTATTATTATTATTATTATTATTATTAGCCAAGCTTCAACCCTAGTTTGAAAAGCAAGATGCTTCAAGCCCATAGGCTCCAACAGGGAAAAATAGCCCAGTGAGGAAAGGAAACATGGAAATAAGCAAAGGATGAGAATAAATTAACAATATATCATTCTAAAAACAGTAACAGCGTCAAAACAGATATGTCCTATATAAACTATTAACAACGTCAAAAACAGATAGGTTATGTATAAACTATAAAAAGACTCATGTCAGCCTGGTCAACATAAAAACATTTGCTCCAACTTT
>NC_090737.1:1061575-1069075 GCF_036898095.1 Palaemon carinicauda
AGGATATATGTAGAAACTATAAAGACTGGAATATACTCATATCCGGAGATTGTAAAGAACGGATAGAAGAAAGTGGTATTAAATATACATATAAAGAGAGAGTAATAGTAGCGCAGAAGATAAGAGACAGTTTGAAACGCTTCAAGAAGTAATTAGAACATAATATTAAACAAATAAATCATATTCCAACAAGAAAGGACAATGTCCAAGATTTAGCATTTGTGAATGAGATGAATTATGTTAAGGGAATGATAGTGTATAACACGGGAATTTCAGACCACGTCATAGAATTAATAGTCCGTTCTAAAGCAAGTGAACGTAGAGATAAACAAAGCAGAAAACAATGGGAAGAATATGGAAGATATAATTTCTATGGTGAGAATATAAAATGGTCAGAAAAAAATGAAGAATTGAACAAAGATTGGAAAAATTTATTAGTAAGTGATAATATACAGGTAAATACGGACATATTGTACAAAATACTGCAGAAAATTGTTGAAAAATATGTACCCCCCCCCCAAAAAAAAAAATAAATAAACATCAGGCATGCATACCAAGAGACAAAAGGATTTTATTTCAGCAAATTACAAAGTGGAAGAAAAATATTGCAAAAGAAAAAAATGTATGGAAAATGATTGAAATAAAAAGTAAGAGAGAAAATGCAGAAAAAGGGACTTAGAAGAAAGGACACTTCAAAATATCAGGAAAAAACCCAAAGTACTTTACTCTTATGCAAGATGAATAAAGGGAGATTCGAAATAGTCCCTCTAAGAATTGAAGGACAGTTGACAAATAAAAAAAGAAATGGAATATTCAACCTATTAGCAGAAAAATATTAGAGTGAATTCAAGCTAAGAATTGCGAATGAGAGTAATGAAACAGAAATAAGAGAAGAGAATATTGAATATCTAATGGATATATATATATATTAATGAAGCAGATATTGTGCATGCTATATGCGAAATTAAAAATGGATCAGCGGCCGGGCCAGATGGAGTTCCAGCACGCACTATCGCTAAGCCGCTTGTAATACTGCTAAGACAAAGTGTACATATGAGCGAGATATATGTTAAACATAAATTAGCTTATATAACCCCTATTTTCAAAAGTGGATCAAGGCTAGAGGTAAACAATTATAGACCAGTTAGTCTAACATCACATATTATGAAAATGTATGAAAGGGTAATAAGAAAGGAAATAATGAATCATTTCGTTAAAAAATAATTTATCTAATATAGGTCAACAGAGTTTTGTGCTCGGAAAAGTACACGAACCTAACTGATAGCACGCTATGAAAGCATATGAAAATATGATAAATGAAAAAGACACAGATGTGGTATATCTAGATTTTGCAAAAGCTTCTAACAAGGTAGACCATAATATAAAAGAGAAAAAATTTGAAAACATAATATTAAGGGAAAGATAGGAAAATGGATAAAAGAATTTCTAGAAAACAGAAAACTTATAGTGGTTGCAAATGACGAGAAATCATTAGAAGATCAGGTAATATCTGGCGTGCCACAGGGTACGGTATTAGCTGCATTGCTGTTTGCTATTATGATCTCAGACATAGATTGTAATGTTAAAGACTCTGTAGTGAGAAGTTTGGCCGATGACATAAGAATAAGTAGAGTAATTACTTGTGATGAAGATAGGAACTCACTACAAAGAGATCTAAACAAAATATATGAATGGGCGGAGATAAATAGGATGGTATTTAACTCCGATAAATTCGAATCAATAAATTATGGAAACAGAGAAAGAATGGTATATGCATACAGGGACCTAATAACGAGACAATTACAAACTAGGAAGCAATTAACCCGAGAACTGCTACAAACCTCTTGAGCGGCTGTATGTGAAACTGCTATAAGCCTCTCCAGAGCGCGCAATTTCTATTTCTTCTCGCAAATTTCCCTTTAGAACTTATTCGACTTGTATTTATTTTGTAATCATTTTTAGTTAAAGCTGGTTTTATATTAAAAACATGAACAATAAAAAAAGAAAAAAGGAAAAATGTAACAACATACATTCACATGTATATATATATATATATATATATATATATATATATATATATATATATATATATATATATATATATATATATATATATATATATATATATATATATATATATATTTAATATGCGATGATGCTTTTGAAATACGCATTACTGTATGCAAATGCTTAAAAATGTCATATAAAAACCTATTGTAATTAGTGTGAGCACATAGGCCAGGTCATGAGTTTATTAGTTACTATATCTATATGAGATTCCAATAATAGTTAGTATGCTTTCAATATGATTATAATCAATGCTTTCTTTATGTACTTTAAATACTATGATTTTTTGGTTATAACTACTATATATGTTTGTGATAGACTATGATTTTGCATTACTTTTAATAAATTTGTTCCTTCAAATATTCTAAGTTGGTTTATCAAAATTTCAAGTTATAACATATATTCTCTCTAAATATGATATATTATCTTAAACCAGTTTAAAATAATTTGCAATGATAACAATAGTCACTTTATGAATAGATAAAGAAAAAAAAAACGAAGCAAATAAAATATATGTAAATAGTAAATGTGACATCAACCAGAATAATCGTTATTTTTTCTGGAAGATACAATTCTATATTATAAGATTTGTGAATATAAAGGAATTTTTATTATCATTACACTCTTCAATATATAGTAAAGGCTATTTGTTAAAAATAACCTTAAAACTTCATTGCATAATACGGAATGTAGTAAATAAAAATCGCTAATCTCTACCGGGCGCAGACAACAGGCCCGTGACTGATACAGGGGATGATACCCAATTTAATACTCATCCACCCACCTATGAAAGACAACCCAGACTCACCCATTGGCCATCGCGCAGGATGCAACGTCGTGCTTTAAAATTAAGTTTGGTGGTTTATATCAAAATAACAAACAGGATGGAAGATTAAATATTTGGATGATACATGCAAGAAGTTATTAAAAAAACATTGGTATAGATATGAGTTATATTCTGAAACATCGTATTTGTGTCAACATAGCCACACCATGGGACTGTAGTAAAATGACATTGCCCCATTTCTCGGGTTAAAGACTTTGGTGTAATGTTAAACAGGAACATGTTATAAAACGATCAAATAGCAACACTGTTGTCTAAATGTAAAGCAAAAATGGGAATGCTATTCAGACACTTTAATACAAGAAAAGCTGAACACGTGATTATGCTGTACAAAACTTATGTACGTAGTACTCTCGACTACTGCAATGTGATATGGTACCCACACTACCAAAAGGATATTGCACAAATAGAGAGTATACAAAGGTCCTTTAATGCTAGAATAGAAGAGGTTATGGACCTATACTATTGGAAAAGACTGCAATTTTTAAAATTATACTGTCTAGAATGGAGAAGAGAACGCTACATGATAATAAAAGCATGGAAATAAATCGAAGGAGTTACTGAAAACATCATGGAGCTAAAAATATCAGAAAGAGCAAGCCGAGGTAGATTAATAGTGCCCAAAACTATACCAGGAAAACTAAGGACGGCATAAAGGACATTAATCCACTACGCACCAGCATCGATAATGCAGCGACTATTTAATGCGCTGCCAGCTCATCTAAGAAACAAAATACACTAGAAGATGTATAAGCAACTCTCTGGTGGATATATAAGGGGCCTCACACAGAAGGACATGGGGGAACCCAAACATAGAATAAGGTAATGAGGTAAGCCCATATAAATGTACTTCTGTATATTTTTTTCTCTTTTTTTTTCTCAACTGAAATACGGCTAAGAACAATAAATTTCTATGGAAAATGTCTGATTACAATCACGGTTTCTTTTAACAGTGTATACGTCGCCTATTTCAGAAATGTAAAACACAACTTAAAATTTTCAAACGTATTTAGAGTACTGTATGAGAAGTGTTATATAAATTTACAATCAATAAAAGTAATCTTCAAATAAGAGTTTCTTAATCAAAATTTTGGCCTAGAAAAATTTGTTTGCCTTTATTTGATATATTATTTCAAAGGTAGGCCTAGCCATATGTTTTGCATTGCCGCTCCTTATTCACATTCATATGACTTCATATATGAATATTGATGAAACGATATATGCAATGTTATAACATATTTTTCAAAGTGCCTCTTAAGTTGAAGGTTTTTATATAATGTCAACAAATCGGCAGGGTTGTTTTATATTTTCTTAAAATATAAAAATAAGAATAGATAAATTAATTAAAAGTTCATTACAAAGATGCATTTAGAAATATATGCATCTTTCTAAATACTTTTATTTTTTTATTTATTTATTTATTTATTTTTTTTTTGGAGAAAATATAATACAACTTTGCCGATTTACTGGATTTGCATAAAAACATTTGAATGAGGAGGCCATTTGTATAATAAGTGTGAAAGCTGCTGCTATTTTTTAGTATAATCGAAGAGGCACTTTGATAAAAAGTGCAAAAGCTCCTGCAATTTTTAAATATAATTAAAAGAAGAATTTTGAAAAAAGTTCAAAAGCGCCTGATATTTTCAAATATGACACTTTAAAAAAAAGTGCGAGAGCTCCTTCTACTTTAAAATATAATTAAAGAGGCACTTTGAAGAAGGTGCGAGAGTTCTTGTTATTATTTAATATAATTAAAGAGGCACTTAGAAAAAAGTGCGAAAGCTCATGCTATTTTTAAATATAAGTAAAGAGGCACTTTGAAAAAAAGTGTGAAAGCTCCTGTTATTTTTAAATATAATTAAAGAGGCAATTTGAAGAATTGCAAAAGCAACTACTATTTTCAAATATAAGTAGAGGCACTTTGAAAAAAGTGCGAAAGCTCCTGCAATTTTAAAATATGATTGAAAAGACACTTTGAAAAAAGTGTGAAAGCTCCTGCAATTTTAAAATATGATTGAAAAGACACTTTGAAAAAAGTGCGAAAGCTCCTGTTATTTTTCAATAAAATAGAAGAGGCACTTTGAAAAAGTGCATAAGCTCCGGTTATCTTTAAATATAATTTCAGAGGTTCTTTGTAAAAAAGTGCGAAAGCCCCTGCTACTTTTGAATATAATTAAAGAGGCCCTTTGAAAAAGTTACGAAAGCTCTTGTTATTTCTAAATATGATTAAAGAAGAACTTTGAAAAAAGTGCAAAAGCTCCGGTTAGTTTTAAATATTATTAAAGAGGCAATTAGAAAAAAGTGCGAAAGCTTCTGTTATTTTTTAATATAATTGAGGAGACTCTGAAAAAATTGCAAAAACTCCTGTGATTTTTAAATATAATTGAAGAGGTCCTTTAAAAAAATGTGAAATCTCCTGGTACTTTTAAATATAAATAAAGAACACTTAGATAAAAGTGCGAAAGCTCCTGCAATTTTTAAATATGATTAAAGAGGCACTTTGAAAAAAAAAAGTGCGGAAGCTCCTGTCATTTTTAAATATAGTTTAAGAGGCACTTTTGGAAAAAGTGCAAAAGCTCCTGCTATCTTTAAATATAATTGAAGAGGCCCTTTAAAAAAAGTGCAAAAGCTCCTGCTATTTTTAAACATTATTAAAGAGGCAATTTTGAAGAAAGTGGGAAAGCTTCAGTTATTTTTAAAGGTAATTGGAAATGCTCTTTAAAAAAATTGCGAAAGCTCCTGTTATTTTTAGATATAATTGAAGTGGTCCTTTGAAAAAAAAATTCAAAATCTCTGGCTACTTTTAAATATAATTAAAGGACACTTAAACAAAAGTGCCAAAGCTCCTACAATTTTTTAATATAATTAAAGAAAAACTTTGAAAAAATTGCGGATGCTCCTGCTATTTTTAAATATAAGTAAAGAGGCACTTTGAAAAAAGTGCGAAAGCTCCTACTATATTTAAATATTATTAAAGAGGCACTTTTAAAAAAGTGCGAAAGCGCCTGTTATCTTTCAATACTATTAGAGAGGCACTTTGAAAAAAAAGTGCGAAAGCTCTTGTTATTCTTTAATGTAATTAAAGATGATCTTCGGAAAAATTGCGAAAGTTTCTGTTATTTTTAGATATAATTTAAGAGGCACTTTGAAAACGGTGGATATTTCCTGCTATTTTTAAATAAAATATAAGAGGCCCTTTTAAAAAAATGGCGAAAGCTCCTTATATTTTTCAATATTATTAAAGAGGCACTTTGAAAAAATTGCGACAGCTCCTGCTGTTTTCTGATATAATTGAAGAAGCTCTTTGAAAAAAGTACGAAAGTTCCTGTTATTTTTCAATATTATTAAATCGGAACTTTGAAAAAGTGCGAAATCTCCTGTTATTTTTAAATATAATTGAAGAGGCCCTTTGAAAAAATTGCAAAAGCTCCTGTTATTTTAAAATATAATTGAAAAGGTACTTTGCAAAAAGTTTGAAAGCTCTTGCTATTTTCAAATATAATTGAAGACGATCTTTGAAAAATGTGCGACAGCTTCTGCTGTTTTTAGATATAATTGAAGAGGCACTTTGAAAAAAGTGCGACATCTGCTATTTTACCAATATAATTGAAGAAGTACTTTGAAAAATAAGTGAGAAAGCTCATGTTACTTTTAAATATTATTAAAGAGGCACTATGGAAAAAGCACGACAACTCTTGTCATTTTTAAATATAATTGAAGAGGCACTTTGAAAAAAGTGTGACAGCTCTTGTTATTTTTAAATATAATTGAAGAGACACTTTAATTAAAGTGCGACAGCTCCTGCTATTTTTAAATATAATTAAAGAGACCCTTTGAAAAAAGGGCGAAAGCTCCTGCCATTTTTAAATATAATTTGAGGAAACTGAAAAAATGCCAAAGCTCCTGCTATTCTTAAATATAATCAAAGGACACTGAAAAAGTGGGAACGCTCCTGCTATTTTTAGATATGCACTGCATATACTGTAATTGCGATTTTCAATACCTGATAATAGTATTTTTCCAACTAACTAGAATATACTTAAATTATTCTATTCTTATTTTAAAATTAGAGAGAGAGAGAGAGAGAGAGAGAGAGAGGGAGAGAGAGAGAGAGAGAGAGAGAGAGAGAAAAAAAAAACCTTACCTTATTGCCTTATTCTATGTTTAGGTTCCCCAAGAATTGAAAATTTCTATCTTTTTATCAAAATCTAGTCTAAGTGCGATATGATATATCCAGATACACAACTTGACTTTGACTAACATATCTCTTTTGAATTTGTCTCCAACAAGAATTTTTTTTCTTTCTTTTTTATAGATGTAAATGTACCTCATTATATATATATATATATATATATATATATATATATATATATATATATATATATATATATATATATATATATATATATATATATATATATATATATATATATATATATATATATATATATATATATATATATATATATATATATATATGTGTGTGTGTGTGTGTGTGTGTATATATATATATATATATATATATATATATATATATATATATATATATATATATATATATATATATATAAGTATATATAGATACATAT
>NC_090737.1:1074075-1089075 GCF_036898095.1 Palaemon carinicauda
TTTTCAAAGAAGAGAAATGAAACTTGCAGATATTCTAAACTGTTATATAAAGAATTTTTAAGTGAAGGGTCAAGGTTAACTCCAATGGCAAGGTCAAGCAAAAGGTCAAATTCCAGTCATCAATCGACTTCCCTAAGGATATTATCATACTAATAGTCTTTTCAAACTATCTGAACTCTGAACTTAAATCCCCTTATGTTCCTGCAGAACCATTTGTATAGATACTTATAAAAGCGATTCTAAGCACTAATCATCATTTCTCTGATTTGCCATAATTATCAATATGTATAATATAACATACTCCATTCATCCTAAGTACTTGACTGATTTTCTGATATATTGTTACGTTACTGAGCTATATTTTTCTTTTTAGTATTTGGAGTAAAACCTTGTATTGAATATAAAATCCCTTGATGAAAATTTTAGGCCCACTGTAGACTATGTGAATTACAACATTGAATATTACATGTATTCATAGTTGTGGATATGAATTACAATTTGTCAAATCATGAAACGCCTGGAATACACATTAGAGAACAATATACTTTTAATCCCACTTCATAGGATAGAGATTAGAATTCGAGATGTTTTAATTGTTTTGGGAGGATTTGAATATGTTCAAAACTTATGTTTTTAAAGGTATTAATAAACAATTACATCTAAGAGTACTCGCATTTTCATTCTATTCACATATAAAACAGTGACCATGAAGCTATACACTTTTTTTTCAAATAGTATCATTTGTTTAGATAATATAATTCGATATGTTATAGAGACTGGGATATGAATATTGCCTAAAATATCTATTCTTCGGTTATGTTCATTTCCCATTTTATAAATAGAAGAAAAAACCTTATCTATTTTTTGCTTCGAAACCCAATATAATACTATTACGGGTACTTGCATAGTAATTTCATAATCAATAAACTCTAATTCCATTGTCAAAATTTTCAGGCGTGTACATCGTACCCCCTTTCAGTCAGCATAAATTTCTTCCACTTCATTCATAATTAAATGTCCAATGGATGTAGTTGCTCAGATTGTGAGACAGCTTTTAGTATCAACGCAGTAACTGTCCTGGAATTACATTAAAAAGTCAGAAATAACATAAAAAAAAAATGTAAAGGAGCAGAGAAAATGTACAAAATTTTCAGGAATTCGATTTCAGTGATCCTGTTCATCATTAAAGTTTAAGGAGGATTCGCGTATGTAATGAATATAAAATGCCTTTCATTACGCCAGTTGCTCCAAAAGAACTTCGATGATGATCTTCGAAGCTGGACGCGTGGTTAGAATAACAATAAGTACTAAGGCGAGTGTAGGGTCATTTTTCCTTCCTGCAGTAATGAGTATTTGTTGCTGCTTCAATATTTATAATTTCGAGTATGGTTAAAAGTAATACTAATATCAATCTAATGTTGTCGATGAACATTACATTGATTATAAATCTGGTGTTACTGCAGTATATTTTAGTTATGCAGAGTAAACGACTGGCTCAACTTGCCAACAACACGACATGCAATATATAGGAATAAAAAATCTCTAGAAAATATACATCAGTGATTATATGCTAACTCATGTGTTAGCTAGTGTATTGAATAATGGTTGCCTTAAAGGAAAAGAAATACTCCAAGACTATGAAAATATAACAGCCTTGCCAGAATATTGTGAATGAGTGAAATCTATAAGGCTGCTGAAAAGGATAGTAGGGCTATTAAAATTAATCAGAGTCAGTTTTGCGAAGCTAAGTGAAGAATTATTGCCTAATATTAGTGAGGAAATAGAATTTGGTAAAGTCGCTGCAATGAAATCAAACTTTCACCTCCAAAAGAATACTAGGTAGTGTGCATTATAAGATAGCTTTAGGTAAATGTATGGCTTCATATATAGATATCCTAGTAATAATTGATGTTTCTAAATTATATTTATCCATAGACATATATAGGTGCTTAGGATTAGTGGATGGAAATTAACCACATCATGTTAATATAGATGGAATCACAATAAATATTGTTATTAGAGAACAACTCTACTGTAACGGTACTAATGACGTCACAAATCGCGGAAATATTCATTGATACTGATTTGCCCTTTTCCCTATGAAGGGAAACGTTTCTGGGCTCAGAGAGTGGATCTGGAACGTTTTTCCAGTACTGTATTCAGTACGAAGCAAAATCCATTTCCGATTAGGAGGGGAAAACCTCACCTTATCCAACTTTTCCTGGATTCTGTTCATATACGTACCATACGCCAACTCCTATTCCCAAGCATCGGGATTGGTATGGATAATTCTGATAAGTTTCAATTTTCCCTCAGGAGGTGGATTTTCTTAGCCATGAATTGGGGAGGAAATATTACCTGACAATAACAGTTTCGTAATGCTATATTAACCAACAATTACTAACACACCCCCTGGGTTTGGCGTGATAAAACAATTAGCACTATTTGAGGCTACATCCATAAATGTAGCTTTTTCAAGACCTTTTGAAAGAATCTTTTAGTAGAAATGTGTACAGGAATAAAATAATGCAGGTTGCGTCTGAAAAAAAAACTAAAGAAATTTGATTTGATTTGATTTAGGAGCTGTTAGCGTATTATGATCACTATAGGAAAACCACTGTAAAACCACTGAAATCATCGATTGGTCTTGTGATGGAATGGGATTCTTATCATTGCAACATCATTGCAGTTGTGAAGAAGAAAATACACTTTTTGTTGCAAGGGATTAATGAAGCTTACCTTATGAGAAATGATATTTAACCTCGGCAGAAACCAGATATGTGGTAGTTAAAGGAGAGACTGTTGCTGCGTTATGGTGGTTTCAAAAACCCAAGTTATTTCTACTTGGATGTCCTAGTATTACCTTCTTACTAACCACTATCACCTGGTCAAAGTGTTTGGAGGTAACGAGTTGAATGACATTGTATATCCTTGTTTCCGTAGATAAAAAAAAAAAGAAATTACAGTATATTCTAATAGTGAAATATATCCTTCTTCAAGACACCCATTAGTTTGGAGCCCAATAAGTGTAAGTAATAATGAAAATAGGGAGTAGGACTAGTATGCATGTGTTGCAGGATTAATGACATCACCAGGGGATCATGCCATAATGCTCCACTGGAATTCCCTAGCAGACATGGCTAAGAATGACATTGGATATCATATGCCCAAGAGAAAGGTAGCTGCTGGTTCTTGGCCTATATCAAGAAATTTAGTCTTCTCTCCTAGTCAGAATCCATATTTTCATCTATGAGACACACTTAGCATCATGGATGGACAAAGGTTATATACGTTTGGTAATTTTGTTTCTACTGTGGGACCAGGTTGTTTTCAACCCACACTCAGGCCTCCAGGGTTGTGATTCAATGATATGTAGGGATCGTCGATAGACAATGTATTGGCCTGGAATTGAGGGAAAATTGAAACTCAAGGGGATGCATTTCCGAGTTTGTGACACCATGGCACAGTCTCTGCCAAAAAAAAAAAAAAAAAAAAAAAAAAAAAAAAAAAAAAAAAAAAAAAAACCACTCCTGCCTAACCAACCCCCTAAACATCCTTTTCAGCAGACAGTAAAGATATTTTTGGGTTTTTAGAAAAAAATATCTGCGATATGCAGATAGAGTGACAGGTTGGCTGGAAATTACTTTCTTTAGAAAAAGCACGACTTTTATTGAGCTAATCCTATTCTTCCGATGTTACTTTAGGCAGTGAGGTGCCACTGGAAATAATTCTCTCGTTGGAGGCACCAATCTTGTAAGCGATGAAATGGTTTATCTGCACTAGTCACAGCAAGAAAACTAAAAGCACTGAACCTCGATAAAGATAGTTTTGCAAAAGGTATTCTCCAATAAAGGATCATACTTTTAAAAGACATTGATAAATCACTGACATAATTGGCAATGGGACAACATAGAACTATGATAACATAACAGAACGATGGCCCAACATTATGATAGAAAACGAGCAAAAGATGAGCAGGTACTTGAGAAATGCCTAGTTGAGCCAAAATTCTCAAGTGCACACGAGTACTCTAGTAGCTGTCTGTAATGTTACTACAAAGGCCTGGGATCGGGGTGGAAAAGTAATTGAAAGTAGAGGGTACCCTTAATATGTTGTAAACCTATATTTTAGCAGAGGAATATCAATGAAAAACAGAAAAATATGTAGGAAATTGGTGTATGGCATACTCCATCCCTTCTTACACCTTTCCCAGATAACTCTCATGTGGAGTGCCAACCTAGACGTGGGAGGCATAATGTAAATCCCCTGAGGTGGCATGCTAACTACATTAGGTAATATATATATATATATATATATATATATATATATATATATATATATATATATATATATATATATATATATATATATATATATATGCATACATAAATATATATAAATACATATATATATATATATATATATATATATATATATATATATATATATATATATATATATATATATATATATATATATATATATATATATATATATATATATATATATATATGTATATATATATATATATATATATATATATATATATATATATATATATATATATATATATATATATATATATATATATATGTGTGTGTGTGTGTGTGTATGTATATTTACACTGAGCATGTAATCATTTACAAAGCGGTAGATTTTTTCTTCTTGTAACTTTATTTTTCCTCGTTATGTTACTTATGATATGTAATACTACATATACACGCAATCCTATGGAAATTTCATATATTTATTTCAGAGAGGGTATGTACGATTTGTTAAAAAAGAAAACATTATTTTTCTTACCCCACAAGAATGGTGGTGTCCTGTAGATGGTCAACGTGGTCTGACTTATAGCACCTCAATGTAGTCATTGATTCAACAATTCTAAAAGAAGTACTTCACTTTTGTTAGTATAATCATTTCAACCTAAGCAAATATTATTTCTACAATAAAGATCAAATTGTTTTTTAGTCATGTATAAAGACATATTTGCTACTAATGAAAGCAAGTCTTTTCCTTCTTATAATTGGAACTCTCTTGGTTGGGATAAATTAACGAAGCGAAAGGGTTTGGAGATCGCCATGATCAGCAAAGTTATACTAGTCGGGGCCACCTATACAAGGTAGGTTTGCTGTGAGCATCAAACCAGAATCTCCCTCTATTACAAGCAGGGAGATGAAAGCTAGCCAAAAACCAAACATTAATAAAACAAAACAGTCTCTTCCCTAGTCTCCAGAGGCAGTGGAACAACTGCCCAAGTAGCAAACACTTAAATTTAACTCCAGAGGGTGCTAATGATATTTGGACTAGAAAAGGCCACCTCTGGAAACTACACCTGGCAACATACAATGTAAGGACCCTTTTTGGGGAAATATATCTTGCTGCATTACTTGAAGAGCTGAAAAGAAGTAATTGGGATATATGACTGAGCAAAACTATAAAACGATAACTCATATAGAGTTAAAAGAGGGCCATATATTTTGCTTCAGAGGAAATAAAAGGTACTAAGAAATTAAGGTGGGATTTCTTATTGATACAATCATGCAAGTAACATAGCAGAATTTTGGTGTACTAGTGATAGAATTATAGGATAATTATCAAACTAAATATGAAGCATAAAGTGATAATGATTCAAACGTATGTACCAACAACATTTCCCAGAGAGTATGATATAGAAACTTTTTATGAAGATCTGGAGATATCTATAGAAAAAATATTTAGTTTATATTTTTTATTTGAATGCTAACGTAGTTAAAAGGGACAGATGAGAATCAGCACTAGGTATATTTTGATTCGGTACAAGGAATGACAAAGGAGAAATGCTGGTAGAATTTTCTGAAAGAAACAATATTAGAATCATGAACGCCTTTTTCTTATTAAGAGGGGCATTGGGGGGTAGACAAAATTAAAAAAGAAAAAAAAATATCAAGCTTTTATTCTCAGTGAACAAGTTGTTAATATAGTTAAGGATGTAACAGTGTTTTGAACAAGTTGTAGTCTAACGACAATAGAATGGTGAAAAGCAAAATCTGTTTAGATCTAAGGAAAGAAAGAGAAAAACTAACTTTAAATATGAAAATAAACACTCCTCTAATAAGAAAATCACCTGATGACTTTAGTTCGCTATACAAAATTAGGTATTCCCAGCTACCTGATGAAATGGAAGCAAGTATGAAAGAAATTAACAAGAATTTAACAAAATTCGTATTGGAATCAGCACAAGAGACAAGTGGAAATTTCCCTAAAGAAGATCATAGTAAACTATCAGAGAAGCCCCCCAACACCCCCCCCCCCAAAAAAAAAAAATAAATAAATAAAAACCTAATAATAACAAAGAGATTACAAAAAGAGTAAAATCCAAGAGAGACGAAATAGATTTACCAAATGTATCCAAAACGCAAATAAACTTAAACCCCAAGACATTCATAAACGCAATAAAAAACAGAAATATGAAACTGTAATGAATGGAAGAAGTAACAAATTGCTGAAAATAAGATTTGTAAAAGGGCGGTAAAAGATGATTGTTTTCATGGATGCAAATTGAAATACTATTGACAATAGAGATTGAGGGATAGAAATTGCAGAGGATTTCTATACAATTCTTTACAATACGGATATAAGAAATAACTTTGCCCAAACCAGTAATGAAACTACTGAGCCGGTTGAAAAAGTAACAATAAAAGTAAAGGAAACATTGAAATGTAAGAAGAATGACAGAAAAGCAAATGAAGGTTCTACAATTGATTTATGTATATATATATATATATATATATATATATATATATATATATATATATATATATATATATATATATATATATATATATATATATATATAACGGATTTTGAGCGAAGCGAAAAATCTATTTTTGGGTGAGATAGCCATGGCGTCCTGATGGAAGGTTCCTGTTTGGTAGCTTCCTTGGGTATAAGACTACTAAGATATTCCCAGAGAATTTAACCACAGGTTATCACAGAATTCTAACTTCTGGAGCGAGTATCTCAAAGGTTTCCCTTTAAGACATCGTAATACAACAGGGGACACGCATGTCTGGTCGTGCCACATAGCTATCTCCACCCCGAACAGAGTTAACGCTTCGGTGTGTAAGGGCTGAGAATAGCTGGGAGCCGTTCCACAGCTAATCTCACTCGTGGCTACTACTGATACTCGAGACGTAAACAAACGGACGCCATTGCTCTAATGACGTCACGCGCGTCTTTATCCTGGCGCCAGTTGCTGCCCATCACCATGATACAATTGTGTAGGGTGGGAGCAAACTGAACGAAGTAGTAGGGAGGGTCCATCAGGACGCCATGGCTATCTCACCCAAAAATAGATTTTTCGCTTCGCTCAAAATCCGTTTTTTGGGCTCAAGCCATGGCGTCCTGATGGAAGAGTACCAGAGAATCAATGTATCGTGGTAGATTTTCCCCCAGAGTTAAGTGCCTAGGCATTGACAAAACAGCAAAGTAATCTTAGGTAAGAACCATAGGAACGAAATATCCTGCCCCCCATTGGTAGGAAGTTCCCATGGGCTATGCCGACGTCAAAGTGGTATTGAAGGGCTATTCATCTTGACAGAAGAACTTTTAAGAGCTTAGAGATGAAGCAGAATGTTTGATATTTGTATAGGAACATTCTGAAGTAGGCCAGTGGTGGTTGGGCACTGTGTGTAGAGTTCATCTCCTGATTATCAGAAGTAAGTATTCGTGTAGGAACCTTACTGAGGCAAGGTGAATATAATTTAAGAATGGACATCTTAAATTCTTCATGACCATAAGAAAGGAGGAGTAAATAAAACTATGACAGTATATATTTCATAGTAAGTAGGAGCTGAAAGAGACGCATAAGTAATAAAATAGAAATTTTATTTCACAATGCAGAAATTAAATAATTTACAGCAAAAGTAAAGTTCATTTACAGTAACAATAATGTACATAGAAATAAAGGCTTGCTCTTGAATCTGAAAGGGAATTTCAGGATTAGTAGGTACTCGTTCTCGAGGAACGCAAGTCTTTAAAAAACACATCATGCTCAAGGCATGCGGCACTTGTGTAACACTATGACATTTCACCTGGGATAAGAACAGTTATAAAAGCACTAAGTGTTTTTAGACATCACTATGAATCACTCGAGGGTCAACATAGGCACCCGAAGAGTTAGAGTCCCAAGTAACTCACTGTTCTACGCAGAGTTAGGTGCAGGTTTCATAACACTACCTGCGGCTACCACAAAATGTTTGATTTCGTGCACTTGTTTCGCATAATGTTTAAAGAAAACTCGCGAGGACTTCCAGCCCGTAAAGTTTTTAAGGCTCTCAAAGTCCATGCTCTGAAAGAAGTTCAGAGAAGATGCCACTTTTCTAGGATCATGACCAGCGGGTGTACTGTTCGGATCCGCTCTGCGAATGAAGTAGGTGATTTTCGCTCTTAATTGTTTCAGTGACAGGTCGCTGCCCGATGTTTCTCCTTTGAAGAGTTGGCCTCCACCAAAGTTTGAAGTTCTGCGAAGATAGACCTTGAGGCTCTCTACTGGACATAGAGAGACATCCTCCTTCAGGGGGCATATTCTCCAAGGGCCCCATCTTTTGGTGGGTAATTCATTTTTGGCGAGAAACGTCGGATCAGGGGAGAGGGTCACTTCTCCTGAATCAGCAAACAGGATGTGTCCCTCTTCTCTTGATAATGCCACTATTTCGCTGACTCGAGCTCCCGAGGCGAGAGCAAATAAAAATATAACTTTCTGAGTCAGATCCTTGAGGGGGCATGAATCATTGTCCAAGTTGGAGGCGAAATGGAGCACCTTGTCTAGTGACCAGGAGATCGGTTTCGGAGGGGGTGCTGGGCGTAGGCGAGCACATGCTTTCGGCAGTTTGTTAAAGATGTCGCTGGACAGATCAATTTGGAAAGCATATAGAATTGGTCTAGTCAAAGCCGATTTGCAGGTTGAAATCGTATTGGCTGCTAATCCTTGTCCATGAAGGTGAATGAAGAAGGACATACAGAAATCAATGGTGATTTCTTTAGGATTTTTTGCTTTAACAAAGGAGACCCATTTCCTCCAGGATGATTCATATTGCCGTCTCGTGGATTCGGTCTTGTATTCCTCTAGGAAGTCTAGACTTTTCTTCGAGATCCCAAACCTCTTCTTTGCGGCAAGGGAGAGAAAATCATGAGATGAAGGTCCTTGATTTTCGATGATGAAGCGAAGACAGTCGACTTCTGTACTTGTTGAGAGAGAACTGGGCCCGGGAGAGGGATCAGCTTGGGCTGCAGCTCCAGGACCAGGGGGTACCAGTTGCTCCGGGGCCACTTGGGAGCCACTAGGGCCGCTGTCCCTTTGAAGGTTCTCAGTTTGGAGAGGACTTTCAACAGAAGGTTGGTGGGAGGGAACAGGTATATCTTCGACCATCTGTTCCAGTCCAGTGACATGGCGTCCACCGCTTCTGCTTTGGGGTCCTCGTACGGGGCTACGTACAGAGGAAGTTGATTGTTGTCGCTCGTTGCAAAGAGATCTATCTGAAGTTCTGGGACTTGATGAGAGATGAAGGAGAATGATCTTGCGTCTAGAGACCATTCCGACTCTATCGGGTTTGTCCGAGATAGAGCATCCGCTGTCACGTTGCGGAATCCTTGTAGGTGAACTGCAGACAGGTGCCACTTCTTCTTCTCCGCCAGACGGAAGATTGGGAGAAGCACCTGATTTATCTGGGGCGATCTTGAGCCTTGGCGATTGAGACAACGAACTACCACCGAGTTGTCTAGGGTTAGACGGATGTGGATCGAGGGCGGCGGGGATAGCTTCTTCAGAGTAAGAAGGACCGCCATGGCCTCCAAGATGTTTATGTGGAACGTCTTGAATAGTGGAGACCAGGTCCCTTGAACTTGTTTCAGGTGGGAGTGACCTCCCCAGCCCTCCAGTGAGGCATCCGTGTGGATGTTGAGTGAAGGAGGAGGGTGTTGGAGAGGAATGGACCTTTTCAGGGCCATTGCTTCCGACCACGGCTTTAGGAGGCGTCGAAGTCTGTTTGGAAGCCGTCTCTTGAGGTCTCTTCGAGCGATGGATGCCGATCGTCTCCAGACTCCCGCGGCATCCTTTAGCTGTGCACGAAGCACTGGGTTTGTCACTGAGGCGAATTGTAGAGAGCCTAGAACTCGTTCCTGCTGTCGTCTTGAAATGCGTTTGGATTTCAGTAGTCGCTTGACAGACCCTGCTATTTCCTTCCTTTTCTTCTGGGGGATGGAAAGGCGGTGTGACTGAAGATTCCAGTGGATTCCCAGCCACTGAAACTTCTGAGCCGGAGAGAGGCGAGATTTCTTCTCGTTGATCTTGAATCCCAGGTGTTCTAGGTACTGGGTAACTTCGTCGCAAGACTTTGTACACTCTTCGGGCGATGGAGCCCAGACTAGCCAGTCGTCGAGGTAGGCCATCACCTGGACGTTTCTTAGGCGGAGCTGTTGTACTATGGCGTCTGCCAGCTTTGTGAAGATCCGAGGGGCCACATTGAGGCCGAATGGCATGGCCCGGAAGGCGTAGCTTTTCCTTTGGAGTCGAAATCCTAGGTAGGAGGAAGCGTGATGGTTCATTGGAATGTGCCAATAGGCATCCGTCAGGTCTATAGAGACCGTGTAAGAACCTTGAGGCAGAAGGGTCCTTATTTGTTGAAGCGTCAGCATCTTGAATTTGTTGTTCTCTATGAACTTGTTGAGGGGGGATAAGTCCAGAATGACTCTGAGCTTGTCTGAGTCCTTCTTGGGAACGCAAAACAGTCTCCCTTGGAACCTGGTGGACTTTACCTTCCTTATCACCTTCTTGTTCAAGAGGTCTAGAACATATTCTTCCAGAATGGGGGTCGATTGTTGGAAGAACCGCTGGAAGATTGGGGGTGGTTGCACCCAACTCCAGCCTAGACCGTTCTTGATGATGCTGTGTGCCCAAGGATCGAAGGTCCAACGATCCTGGAATTGGCGGAGTCTTCCTCCCACCGGAAGCACTTCATTGCTTCTGGTGTCCCGAGGACTTGTTGCCTCGGCCGCTAGCTCCCTCTCCTCCTCTACCTCTGGAGGGACGACGAGAGGCGTCTCTGCTTGCACCCCTGGACGAGCCTCTACCTCTGGCATGAAAGGTAGTGGATGGCTGCTCAAAGGCAGGGGTGAAGACCGGTGACTGTGACAACACCGGTTGGGGGACCAATTGAAAGGTCTGTTGTGGTTGGGCAACCACTTGGGAGGTAGCGGGTCCCGGAAACTGACGTCTTTGTTGACGTTGCTGGGGTTTCGGTTTCTGAGGTTTCCTCTTAGGCTGAGGTCCATCGTCCTGAGAGGTTTTCCTTTTCCTGGACATGCCCCACTTGTGGAGAAGGTTCCTATTCTCCGTGGCGGCTCTGTCCGTTATTTCCTTGACAAGGTCCGAAGGAAACAGGTGCTTTCCCCAGATGTTGGAGGAAATCAGCCTCCGGGGTTCGTGTTTCACGGTGGCACCGACAAACACGAATTCACGACAGGCTCTACGAGCCTTTATGAAATGGTACAAGTCCTTCATTACCGTGAGTAAGTGGGATTTGGCCAGTACCATGTAGTGACCGGGTACTGCTGTGTCACAGGCCATAACTTCAAGTTGGACTTGATGAGAAAGAGACGCTGCAAGCCTCTCCTTCGTGTCTTGTTCCCGGCGAAGGAGGTGATCATTGAGCTTAGGGAGGTCTTCATTAAACTGACGTCCGGCAACGTCAGGATCGAGCCTACCCACAACGAAAGTATGTTGGACATCTTTCCATTGTCTAGTGTCAGGGGGCGTCACGATGGAGAAGGGTCTGCACTCCTCCAGTGCAGGGCAGGGTTTCCCTTCTTCCGCCGCTTTAAGGCATGCAGCCAAGGCCTTTTCCAAAAATGGAAGAATCGCAGTGTCGGGTGCGACATAAGTAGGATGCTTCTTGCTCAAGGCAGGAAGCTTAGAGCAGGTAAAGCCCCTGCTCTTAAATGCGGAGGCTAGCATAGCCTGGGCCTTTGCGAGATCGAACACTATCTCTTCCTTAGGTTCGGTCTCCTCCTTCGAGGCAGGTTCGGAACGAAGCCGGACGTAACAGTCCGGGTAGGCCTCGAAGCTTGGGAAGAATTCCACATCTTCCAACGGGACCGTGCCGATTTTGTCACTAACAAAGATCCTGCCGGTCGCAATAACCATATGCTCTGCATACCTCCACGGGTTGGCATGAGAGCAAGCTGGGAGATCCTTAACCGAGATCTTCTTCGGTTCTCTGGATCCAATCATAGACCTGATGGACTCCTGGTTCTCCTTCAGTCTGTCGTCCATGACAGCTCTAATCAGTCGGATCAGTTCTTGTGTAGAAGAGGAAGGATCCGGGGTCGAGGAGGTAGACGGAATGGACACATCCGTCGGTGTAGGAGTAGGCGGAGGGATGGACGAGGGAGTAGCTCCAATCTCCGACTCGGTGTATTCCACCTTGTCTTCGTCCTCTTCGGCTCCTTGAGCCATAAGCGTCTTCTCCGTGTCTTCCGAGACGTCAGAGATCTGTTCATCCTCTTCGGAATCTAGGCGACACTCGTGCATGGACTGAGCCATGACCACATCAGGTTCCACCGTAATTTGGACAGTGGGGATTGCTTCCTTTGGAACCACTGAGTCAGGGGAGGTCTTAGGGAACAACAGGGACCTCAGTTCTTCGGTGGCCAGGTACGGTCCAGTGGCATTCCTCTGAAAACCACGCACCCACTTGCGCAGTTTCTCACGAGCAATGTCTCTAACCTCCGCTGAGGGAGGGTTATGGAAGGCCTCAACTAGGTAGGCCTGGCAGACCGTACATTCCAGTGGATTCCAGAACTTCCAATCCCCTTTCTTGTCTGAGCAAGGGGCGTGAGTCCTGCACGCCGTATGTCCGTAAAACTGGGAGCGTTTCACGGCACAGTATGCGAAATCGCACTTCATCTGCTCCTCCTGTGGAAGAAAGAGAAAATGAGTATGGGGGAGTCATAGGAATGGCTCTTAAATTAAGTTAATATTAATCATTAATTTTAACTTACAGAAGGTGTGATGCATAGAGAGTGAAACAGTAAAGGAGAACACGCTCCATGCATCTCGCCCGGCTGGTTACCATAGGCTTGGTCCTGGGATAATCCAAATGACCGAGATCATTGGATATAGTTTCTTAGGATTCCCATTATATTGGAACTCCATGGAAAGCCAAGGACAAGGTTGGGATCGAATTCATTCGGTTCCCAGATAAGAGCCAGAAGGTCTCATTAAGGGTAACTGCTTCTGGCAACCAGCCGTGCTAAGATGCACATAGCATGCTGGAAATAGAAGAATGCAAAGAGACAGCATGATCACTAATAGAGCAGTACTAGGTACTGATCTTAGAAGCAAAGCAGCTTATCTATTTGCCAGGTAGGGCTATCTTAGTCTTATGATAGCTACAGAGAGGGGGTGCAAGTATTCTTGACGCCTCCGGGGTATCCGGCAAGCCGCCGGCACGCCGGAGCTCGCTCCAGCATAGATTCTGGCACTAGAACAGACAATTTGTAAAGTCAGTTAGAAACCAGGATGGCGGCCGCCGGCACAACGGCGGCACGCCGGCAGGGAGCGGCGGCTCCGGCAGCCGGAGGATGCCGGATTGGTGACTGGGGTAAGGATGGTACAGGTAGTATCGGGTTGCCGGCAGTATATGCCGGCACTCCGGTGATCGACCGGCAAGCGGACGATTAGATAGGAGTAGGAGAGCCGCCGGTAGTAGCCGGCGGCAGCCGGCAGTCCCTCGGAACACGGGGGGCTGGCGGCAAGGGTAGGGAAGTCACCAAGAGGCAGGTATTGCCGGCAGAAGAGGCGGCAAGAGACCGGCACCCGGATAGATAGAGAGACAGGGGGAGGGGGGGAAGGATGCAGGAAGTAGCTTCAGGGTTCCAGACATCCCTCCCCCTCCCTGAGGGGGTGTACCCATGATAGAGACAGGCTCTATCATCCATATGCAGGGGTCACTAGGGACCGGGAGCAGGTAGCCCAAGGGAGGACTAGGGAACACCCAAGAGGGGGGGGGGAGACTCCCTTATGCAGAGCTACACTAGGAACTAACCTTATAGGACACTATGAAGGTCTATGTACCAGAGCGGACTGCACAAGGAAGCTCGGGTAGCCCTACTCTTCCACCCTAAGGAGGAGTTGTAGGACAGGGGACAGATGAGTATAAACTAACCTAAGCATAGGCTAGGCTATACAAGAGATAGGTGGGGAGGGAGAAGAGAGGGGTCTTCCCAGGAAGGGTTTCTGTACCAGAGCGGCCACAAAGGGAAGGGAGGACACTCCCTAACCTAAGATTAGGCTGATTGGCTAAAACGGTGCAAGAGTACAGTTTCAGCATGGAACAGAGAAACCTTCCTAACCCGACCTAGATCAGGGCTAAAAGTCCTGAACTAGGCAAGGAGGAAGACGTATCGCTATCGCAGGAAAGTCGCAGACTATCCTAGCCATAGAGGTAGGCTAGCCTAACCTCACTCTCAGACGCAATCCTAAAGGGGGTTCATTCCTTTAGGGAGGACTGAGAGGCGATATAATACTCTATTAGACAATAAATCCCTTTACTCAGAAAAGGGATCAAGGCTAATTAGAGGGAATGCCAAGGCAGGGGATGAAGGAAGCATATAGGGGTCCTAAGGTTAGGTTAGGCTAGTAAGAATCACTGACTAGCCTATCCCCTATATGGTCCCTGAAGGCGAAAACATTTGCATCACTAGTCAAAAGTATTGTAAAATAATAATGCCACTATCTTCATAACTTAGTCTAGGATCACTGATAAATCATGCATGAACACTTGTATATAGGCTCCTGGCCTGGGGGCTATAGTAGCCGACTGGTATGAGGTCAATCGATGACCGATAAAAAGCGTCTAAACACGATATAAAAGTTCCTAGCTATGAAGACTAAATAAACTAATGTATTCGATTAGTATATAAGGCCGGAAGCGTTGTTGTGGCTAACTAAATAAGACA
>NC_090737.1:1101575-1141575 GCF_036898095.1 Palaemon carinicauda
AATGATTTAATTGAATGAACACATTCTTGTTGCCTTAAATCCAAGATGGCCGCCAAAACAGAGGGTTTAGACTATCTCTGTAATTTACGGAATTGTCTCCATTGATTGCAATTTTTCACAAATGATATGGAAACATCAGTACTGATTTTGAACAATGTTACACAGATTGCAGCATCACAATTAGTAGTTTTTAATAACATATAGTTATATGTAATGAATATATTTTATTGTAACTGGTACTACTTCACATGGGATACGATATTATGTTGAACTAGGTATCAAAAAGTAGTCTAGCTGCGGGCGGCTAATGCAGGTGCAACTGATGATAAACTTAAACAAAAGTGCACACAGGCTCAAAAGTTAAAACTTAATTCACTTTTAACATAAAACATTTGCTAATTTTTTAAACTGTCCACAACTGCTAAAACAAACTAGACAAAATTATTTATGCATGGCTGGTCTTCTTTGGATCTCTTATGACAAAGGATTGTACATTGAAGTTTAGATTTGAAACAACTGCACTTGTTTGATTGGCAGCCAGTTTTACAATTACATGACACCATTTCAATGACAGCGTCTGGAATGGGATGATTTGTCATCATAACTGGTATCAATTTCTGTTTCTCACTATCTAAGTTGAACCCCACGGAGATCAGAGCATTTGTTTTCATTTCAAGTACAGGCTCAGTAGCATTTTGCCATACATGCGCTTGAAGGAAGGCACGAGAGATGTGCAGCCGAGCTGCATCACTAGTAGGGGGTATTTCTTCTGGGCGATTGGTAGTCAATATACTCTTAACTCGCATGGCGTCCAACGATGATGACTGGTTGTCTTTGTACAATCTGCACATGAAGACTTCAACGTGCTTGTAGTCAATTTCAGATGGGCTTTTAAGGTTAGTATTGTCCAGAAGATTGTGGAAATCCTTAAAAGTATTCCATGCAGTTGATTTGCCAATGCCATATATATAACTCGTGGTATCACATCCAGTTAAAGAGTGAAGAAGGGGGATAGATATAGGATCCATGCCTTGGCTTATGATTCCTTCTACCACAAATTTGATGTCTGTGATCTTTTGTTCTTTTCCAATCTGCTGCTGTAAATACACTTTCCTATTTCCAAAATGTTTGTAGTTGGCAAGAAGAATCACAAATACATCAGTATCCTGTGACACTACCACAATATGTTCCGCGGTTGAATTGACTATGCTTAATACCATACGGGTATCTGCTTCCTCATGGTCAGACTCCATGCTATCTAACTGTATGCCCAAAGAGGATGAACGGACATCCATGGGGTCTTAAAATGCCCCAGAGACAACAATAATCTTATCTTGAGGTGCATTTTTGATGAGAGTATCACCAAGGAGCTGCTGCAGAGCAATCTTGTTATCATTTATGCTCAAAAAGCTTTTGAAGTTGTCACCTTGAGGCAGGTTTACTTCTGGGGAAATTACTTTTGGCACCGCTTTGCGTTTTTGTTTTCTTTTTCCTTGTTTGTCTTTGGATTTAGAGGCCCTAGCACTTCGTGTGTCATCTTTGATGGAAGTTCCATCATAGCGGTCCATCACAATGTCTATCCTTGTGCTTGGAAACTTATATACCCCCTTGCAGTACTCTGTAGAAAATTCTCCGAATGTACTAATCGATTTAGTTGAAACCCTGTAGACATACGCCATCCCATCAACAACATGCTGTGAAGAAGTGGGGTCTATTTGGGGAACAATTTGGGAAGGCTGAACTTTTGCAGTTTCACAAATGTTGTTGACTAGATCTGACTTGTTTCCTTTCCTCATGGTCTTATCTGTATAAAACAGTGCAATGGGGACAGACATCATTTCATGCTTTGCGATATGTTGCAGATCTACTGGCCTTCCAGCTTCATATGCTACACAGAGACGCTGTAGCACACCTCTGTTTGCATTTACAACTTTATTTTGCTGAGAGCCTGTTTGGTCCACTTCAAATAAGTTAGAAAAAGTGGGACTTTTCATTTTCTTCATTGCAGCACTGAATAGTACACTTGGTTTAGACTGTCCAATAGCGCGAACAAGCCTTTCCTTCATAAACCTTTTCACCTCTTCCTGGCCTTTAGATTCACTTTCTAATAATGACTCTTCAATGTGGGGAGGAGCTACATCTTTATTGATGATTGTTGTTAGCTTATCTGGGTTACGTCCTTCAAACAAGTTATACTTAAGCATCTGTTCAACCAGCTTGTCTTCATACCTAGCTTCAAGCTTCAGTTCACTTGGTGTCAAGTCATTTTCATTCTGGCTGACATTATAGTAGTCACATGCATTGGTAGTGATAGTCGACCTTGCATGAAATGACAACATCCACCTGAAAAAAATAGTAACAATATCTAAAACTTTATTTCATTATCAATTGTAAAACTAAAATATGAATTGTTACAAATATATTAAAAACAATTATAGTTTCTGATAAATGTACGTGTTGCCTATGGGTTAGATGATAATGTGCAAAGTGTTTAACTACAAATATTAGTAAAGTTAAAATTATATCAGATAGAAAGTTTTACACAGAAATCATACTTAAGTGTAGCACTGTCAATCTGTGTGATGGTAGAAAGTCCACCTGATGTTTTTGCAGCAGCATTCACCCATTCAGTTGCATGATCTACGTCCACAGATGTGAAAGATGCCTCATCCCTCCACTGAACCCCGTACCCATCAGTCTCAAAACGAGTCAGAACAGCAGAAGGCAAACACTTCATCTCTGCAATGTATATGCTACCCCATTTAGCATATTTTTGGTGATCGTAGCTGCAAGAAAAATAACACATATTGAAAGGAATATATATATATATATATATATATATATATATATATATATATATATATATATATATATATATATATATATATATATATATATATATATATATATATATATATATATATATATATATATATATATATATATATGTATGTATGTATGTATGTATATCGTGGGTCTTTAGTAAATAATGAACAAGGTAAGTCACTAATCAATAAATCCATTGCTGAATAAAACATAACATGATAATAGTTAGTTCAACAAGCCGAACTGTGAAACATCTTAACTAATAAAGGCTTGTTAAATGTTATTCATTTCAGTATAAACTAAATCAGATCATCTTACCGCATAAAGGATGCAACCATTCTCGTGAAGGAGTTAAGATGTAGCTTAAAGTCGTCCAATCGCTGAGCACGTGTGAAGGCAAGCAGAACTTGTACCATATCCATGTAGGTCCAGAAGAAGCAAAAGTTCTTGTCCTGCTTCTTCATAGCCAGAAATTCTTCTAGGACATCAAAGAACTCTGATGTGTTGATACGTGTGAGGAGCGGTTGTACTGGATCTTCAGCTTTTGATGTGGTGTTTATGTCATCATAGATATCAAGATGAGACTTATTTAAAAACTCTAAGAATTGAGGCATCAATATTCTCCAAGCAGCCTGCCATGTTATCTTATGCGTTCTCAGACCGGCTTTGTAATCACGGCCATGAAGTATCTTATCTACATCCCCTTCAGTTAGAATGCCTGCCTCGACCCACAACTGTGGAAGTTCTGAATCAGCAATATGATCCCCTATCGTTCCCATGTATATATTAGAAGAGTGGAGTCCTCCTAAACGGAAATGCACATTACTGTCTCCTCGAGTCCATATGGTCTCCTGTGCTGGGGCATAAATAGCCTGATCTGCAACAAACCACACATGGTCATCACCAACTTTATCTGCAATGACCTTAGCTCGCTCTATACATGTGTTAATGGTATCATGGTCGTCTGCCTTGGCATTAAGAAGTGGCATCAGTCCAACAATGGTAGCAGGGCGCTTGTCACTCTTATGTAGTTCCTTGTTGAACTCTGTCCAGTTTGAGGTTTTTTTCTTGTGTATGTCTATTGCTGATCTAACCACATTAAATACTAAGTCTTTGGCTTTGGCTTCTCTGAATGATCTATTCCCGCTGTTCATGGTTTCCATATCAAAAAGACTGTTAACGTCGCTTTCTGATAGATGGAAGGGTGGTTCCTTTACAACAGTTTTGTTAAGCTCAATCACCTTATGCACCACATCAGGTACATCAATTGTGTATTTAGAAAAAGCTATGTCGGAGATAGATTGTTCATGAGTTGGGCCTGGTTGGAAACTGACCTGCTGAGTGCCATGATAACCAGCATTGTGTCCTGCAATTGCAGATTCTTTTAGACAGTCAATATTGTCCGTACCAAATTGTATGGGTCGCCCTAGTACCAAATTGAGCGGAGGAACTGCACCAGTCTCCGGATCTATATTCTTGAGAGATATCTCGGATAATGCGGTGTCAGCTTGCAGACACTGTTTGTATGAAATAGTCTGTCCTGCATTGTGGAGGAGATTGACAAGTCGTTTATTCCTCCCTGAGATCTGGTGAGCTGCTAGACCGAGTGAATACTGTTTTGGGGGAATGATTTTGCCATTACTGACTCCGTAAGTCAAGTCCTGACAAATATCTAAAATCCCTTTTCTTAGCTTGTCAGCATTTTTCTGCTCAACTTCTCGGGTATCATCTCCATCATCTACATCCAGTATTTCTGAGCCACCATACATTATGGCCATGAATACATACAGACCTTCAGGTACTGATGCATATGCATTCTCCTCTGTAAGTTCGGCTTTCTTATTTGGAGTATGCTGTAGTATCAAATTCCTTAAATATAGTGCAACATGAACCATCTGGACCATTTCATTTTCATTATATGCAGGTAGTTTCAAAGCATGTTCATCAATAGAACCAGTGTTCAAAATTTCACAGACATCTACCTGGGATAACGAAGAAGAGATAAGGAGATCATCTTCAAGTTCTGTACCTTGGCGAGGAATAATAGTTATATCAGGCAAGAGTTTTGTAAGTTTGTACTTAAAGAATGCACGTCTTGATTCATAATAATAAGGTACCACCAAAGACTGTTCATTACATAGGTCTTGAAATCGACTCCAGCATTCAGATACTAAAACTGCTTGACCCCGACACGTGCGCCATTGAATTTCCAGTTTCAGTTGATTGAATATAGCGTTATGAGAAGCTTGGCTTATGCTACTTTCCTCACTGCATACTGTTACACGAGCTCGATTACGTAAACATAGTGAGTGATAAAGGACATCACCAGCTATAGCATCCCGAGCAGATTCCAATCTTGCCATAAGTTCAAAATCACCCATAGCAATGTTTTGTAACTTTTCGTGCATACTGAATGTTCTGGCACATGACAGCTCACCACTTTCTACCCCAGAACAACATAACACACAGTGAGTGCCCTTTATGTAAGTTTTGGCCTAACTTCTAAGGAATACTCTTCCAGAATTATCCAAACCACCCATGTCCATATCAGTAGCGTCTGCATTATCAGAAAAACGGTCGAGTTTAAGTTTGCTCATGAAATTAGGCCTACATTCACGGTGCCATACTAGCTTGGGATGATCAGTTTCCTGAAAGATATCATCTAGTATAGCCAACGCCGCTGTTATGCAGGCTGGCCTCTCTACCTTGTTTTTCCAGAGTTCACATTGTGATTTTATGTCTTGAATATTTGTAACATCAGAAACAGGCTTATTTTTCCTAAACTTTGTCTTTGGGTCCTTCTTATCATTTTGACAAACAAAGCACTTCTGCTCATAATCAAACCGTGCTGGGCGCTTGGCCGATGACGCCATATCCCTAGTTATTATACTTCTACGATGCAGTTATTTCACAACCTATTGCTGAAATGAGAACATATTATTACCCCAAACTATCTATACTAATATAATTTATATGAAAACATCATAAACGTTGTCCTGTAAAATGAATAATCAGTTTGATTTTGTGAATATTTAAACAAAAAATGTAGAAATTCAAAAAATAAAGGGCAATGTTAACGTATACATTTTAGTGGCCATCTTGAATTTAAGACTACACAAATTCATAAAATCAATAAAATTACTTGAAATAGACTCATTTAGTCCCAAACAGTAAAAACAGATAATTTTGTTCAATGAAATGGACAAAATATTGTTATCTTCGCAGAAATGGTACGAAATGGCGGCCATCTTTAAATGGACGCCATTTTGAGCCATTTCTGTTCATTTTTCGCTTTGGTACCATGTTGCAATGGATTTGTCATGTCAAAATCTCCCAAGATAGAAAATTTCATAATTTTGGCAGAAAAACTACCACCCCAATGGAATTTTTAGTTTTGGACCCTGACTAGTGGTCAGAATCGGAATCGGATGAAGTATTTTCTTCTAAAAGTCCACGAGAACCCCGTTATAACTAACATCGCAATTTTCCACATTGTCGTTGATGCCTGCAAAATCATCTTCTAAAGGACACATTTCAAGACATTCTAATATTTCCAACGTAGTTCGCGAAAACTTTTTCGATGAAGCCATGATAGAGGATATGTGTTTGATAAGGGATGACCATGGAATTACCTGGTGAGACGGAAGTCGATCACAAATGGTACTTGCTGTTGAACGAGGGTAAATGCACCGAGAAATGGATATCTTGAGCGTCTACATTAATTAATTCATCTACCTTGTCTTGGGGGAAAATGGGGGAGAGTATTAACTAAAATAACGAGGAATATTAATCTTACAGAACTACAGAAAATTAAGCAACTATTTCAACAGCGAATATCTTTATTTTATAGAAACAATTTATGAATGATTAAGATTTTTTCGGTAGGCTACGAGAGGTAGCCCAAGTACTAGGACGACGTATTTTGCTTGGACTACTACAGGAGTGGAAATGGTTAATTGACCTAAAAGCATTTTGATGTAAATCTATGTCCAACATTTTAAAAATGTCCTTCTAACCAAATCGACGATATGATACAATTTGATATTAGATAAGCATTATCATTGGTTAATTAAGAATATAATTATCACATTTGTGGAGAAAGAGATACATGAAAATTGAAAATAAAAATGAAATGTTTTTCGATGACCTAGCTTTCATCTTTATATTAATTCAAAAACAAAAAATAAATGACAAATCAAATGTTTGAATCAATTACGGATGTCATGATATCTGAGTATATACAACAACAATCTGAACGCATATGTGAAAATAGATAATCTTCAAAAAAGTTCATGCAATCATGATATCATTCCTTCAAATTAATTTGCTCTCTGATATATGTCATGAGTTCATGAATCAAGGAGAAGTGAGAATTTAATAGGAAAATAGGGAATGCCCCCATTTAAATTCAAAGTAGTATATACAGTCCTTCGATTACCAATTATATCTCAGGATGAATAATTTTTTATTGCTAGTTAATTGGATGAAAGCTAAAGGCAATGGAAATGAGTCTGAAAAGTAATTCAGTTACAATTTCAAACATTTTTTTTTTATTATTATTTCTAGCTTCCATTCGTATTTCCATAAATTCTAGCAATTAGGCTCTGGTTATTTATAAAGTACTTATCAAGGATTTATGGAATTAGCCACCGGGTCAGACACTATAGAGAAATTATTATTTCCTTAACACACATATTTCTGCATATATATATATATATATATATATATATATATATATATATATATATATATATATATATATATATATATATATATATATATATATATATGTGTGTGTGTGTGTGTGTGTGTGTGTGTGTGTGTGTGTGCAAAAATCACAAGACTGCAGAAGTATCACGAAACTAATCAGGGCTTATTCTTAGAGTTCCTACATTAAATTTGCCTGTAGTTCCTATGTATATATATATATATATATATATATATATATATATATATATATATATATATATATATATATATATATATATATATATATATATACATATATATATATATATATATATATATATATATATATATATATATATATATATATATATATATATACACACACACACACACATATATATATATATATATATATATATATATATATATATATATATATATATATATATATATATATATATATATATATATATATATATATATATATATATATATATATATATATATATATATACTATTATATATATACTATATATATGCATATATATTCATATATATATATATATACGTATATATATATACGTATATATATATATGTATATATATACACATATATATATATATATATATATATATATATATATATATATATATATATATATATATATATATATATATATATATATATATATGTGTGTGTGTGTGTGTGTGTGTATATCTGTGTAAATAAGTATGTATATATATAAATAAATAAATAAATATATATATATATATATATATATATATATATATATATATATATATATATATATATATATATATATATATATATATATATATGACACGTGCAGATGGGTAAATATGGGTTTTCTTCATATATTATAAAAGATTTGTTCGTAAGTACACATTGCACAATCTACCCTCTCAGGTGAGGGACTTATTAACTACTGCCTTCGTTATCAAAATGCAACCATTACAAAACATGCAGGGACATAGGTTTTTGTGGAATATTCATGAATATTTAATTAATTTAGCTTGATATACAAGACATCTACATACACGAATTAGGACATTACTCTTCACCCCCAAGCTCCTCCCTCGGGGGGAGATGCGCACTCACCCTCACTAGTCAATGATATAAAGACACTCCAACCCGGAATAGGCATGGCATGTACTAAAAAGAAATGCAACAATATATATATATACATATATATATATATATATATATATATATATATATATATATATATATATATATATATATATATATATATATATATATATATCTATCTATATATATATATATATATATATATATATATATATATATATATATATATATATATATATATATATATATATATATATATATATATAGAAATCACCCAAAAGAAACAACAGATTTTCCACAAAAAATAATAATTAAATAAATATTGCATGTAAAATGTACACAAGACAATATAAATAATTCTACTCATTTCTTCTTAAGACCTCTGCAACCAAAACATAGAATGGCCAAAGTAGAAAAAAAAAATAAATAATAATAATAAAAAAAAAATAACATCAGGTCTATAGAACCTCATCAATATCCTCCCTCTGGTTGCGGGCAATACAGGCTTCTTCGGAGGGAGACGGGTAGGAGTAGAAATTCCTTCATCCCTAGATTTTACTTCTCTGCGTTTATAGCACAATTTCGCAACACATCTCACTACCACCGTTTCGCCATTTATTTGAATCACTACAACACTTGCATTTGCAACCGGTGGTCACTGGCTGTTTCCCGAGAAAATCATTCATCTTCCCGCCCTTCTCTTATAACATTAAGTATATGATAATCACATCTACACATTCTCTAACACTGCCTATCCTCAAGGCTGAACTTTAATCCCGCAGCCACTTGCCATTCGGGAACCGCCCCGTCCCTAGCAACCAGGAATCATATTCATACATAAATAATACAGCATCCGCCTGGCAGATCTCACTTGACCTATTTAATCTTTGATTGTTCTTAGGCTCACTCAACAATGTTATACGTATTTCCACACTCAGCAAAATTACCACAACCTTTTACGTATAAATTTACCATCAACACAAGACATTGTTATCGTCACTTTTATTTAAAACGCCTCGAAAGAAGAAATAAGGTTTGTTCAAACAACAACAACAGCAAAGAGAAAAAAATTCTATTCATCAACTAGAAGGATATCACGTAGGCAGGGGTAAGGAGGAACACTTTTGAAAACTACCTCTCCAGGTACCAAACGTATGTGAGCCTGATGATGTTTAGACAATGCACCATTAACAATGCTTTGTATCACAACTGTGTTAGACTCAACTATCCTTACTCGGTACGGACCCAAATATGCTGGCTCTAGTTTGTGTTTCCTTGGTTGTAACCGTTTCAATAACACACAATCACCCACAAATACTTTTACCGGTACTGTTTTGAAACGACCATCATACTTTGAGCTGTGATTTTCAGTAGCTCTTTACAAAAACCTTTCAGTGGTGATCATTACTCTCCTTAATAAATTTAAAAATTATACACAGTATTGTTGCGAATTGATGAGAACCGTATATGTTAACACAGGAATCTTTCCATACACTAAAAAGAAAGGCTTGTTCCTGAGCTGTGGGAGGCATGGCGTGCAATGAAGAGGGTCATCAGCCACTGAGTAACGTAAATTTCGCGCTACTTCCCTATTATGCGACTCTACTAAGCCACTTGCTGAAGGCCTATATGCGGTCACTGAAAAATTTTCAATTTTCATGAAGTCCGTGACCGATTTCACCACCTTATTTATAAACTCAAGACCATTTTCCATATGCTGTTTATCCTCCTCATGGATTTTGCAATGCATTGAACACTCGGAGATGGTGGAGAAGGATTGGACTGAATTGGTGATAGGAATTTAGCAGACCTAGAGTATGCTGATGATGCTCTCCTTGTTAGAAAAACACCACAAGAATTTCAATGATTTCTTACCAGAGTGCAAGAAATATCACACGACCTTTGCCTGAAGATGAATAGAAGAAAGAAAGAGATGATGAGAACGGAGTATGCAATTAAAGATACAATATCATTGGAAGGAGGAAGGATTTATGAGGTAGAATCATTTAAGTACTCAGGAATTCTGATCTCCATTATAGGTTCTGGAGAATTAGAGTTTAGTGAAAGATTAAATAAAGACAATCAGACAATAGCTAGTGTTAAGTAAAATTTGGAAATCAAATCTCCTTAAATTACATATAAAAAACAGACAATATATCAGTTTAGTAGGATAGCTGTTACTCTATGGACATAAGCCATGGTATGGAAATGAAACAATCTCCAATATATTTAGCAGATTTGAGAACAAAGTCCCCAGAAGGATATCGGGAGTTAAAGGGCAGGACAAGATTAGAAATGAACCATGCGGGAGATTACTCGAGTGCCATATATGGACAAGATCATGATGAGGGGTAGATGGAAATGGTTTGGGCATGCTCTTCACACTCCCCAGGAGATATTAGTTCACCAAACGTTCAGCTGGGCTCTGCAAGGCACTAGAAGAGTTGGAAGATCCAGACCTACATGGCTGACTGCTATGAAGCACGAAGTAGATGATGAATGGAGAAGTATAGAATTAAAAGCTCAAGATAGAGACGACTGGCGAAATCTAACCGGGGCCCTTTGCGTCTATAGGCGTGGGAGGAGATGATGATGATGATCTATATATCGTGTTTAACAAGAAACTTTTCCCAATATTGGGGAGTAGCCAACATAGAAAAGAAAAAAAGGAGACTTTTCTTCTCTTAGTTCCTCCCAGCCTGACGGGGGATATAGCCAAGTTTGGTTGGTACTGCTAGGGTGCCACAACCCACTCTCTCCCATTATCCACCACAAATGAACCTTGATATACCGAATCACCTACTAATGCTACTCCAATGGTCACCAAGGTGACTGGAGGAAGCAGCAGGGCCAAATTGGAACTGCATCACAATCGCTCACCATTCATTCCTATTTTTAGCACACTCTTTTGCCTCTCTCTATTCTATCCTCCTATTATCCAGAGATTTTTCACTTCATTCATCCTTCCTATCCTTGGCCTTCCTCTTTTACTTCTCCTATCAACTCTTGGATTCATAACCTTCTTCAGCAAACGGATATTTTCCATTCTCTCCACATGGCCAAACAGCCGTAACACATTCATATCTACTCTATCTGTTAATTCCTTTCTTACATCCAGTCTCAGTCTAACTACTTAGTTCCTAATCCTAACTAATCGTGATAAACCAGCCATGCTTCTCATACATGTCATCTCAAACACACTCAATTTCGGTCTCTCCGTCACTTTCATCCCCTAGCCAATCCGCTCCATACATCACAATTGGTATAATATCCTTCTTATACAGAACATTCTTTAAGTTTATTCTTAACTCTCTATTCCTTACCACTCGCTACACTGTCTTGACAATTTACAACCTTAATTCACTCCCTGACGTATATCTGCTTCCACTCCACCGTTTGCAGCAACAACAGACCCCCAAGTACTCAAATTGATCTACTTCCTCGAATAACTCTTTATTTAACATGACATTCATCCAAGCACAACCCTCCCTTATTGTACATATCATAACCTTACTTTTTACACTCATTAATTCTCAACTTTTTTTTCTCACATACTCACCCAAACTATGTCACTAATTGGCACATCTTCTATCCAGAGTCTGCAATCAATACCGTATCCTCCGCAAGCAACAACTGATTCACCTCTCACTCATGATTACTTTCATCTATCAATTTCCATCCTCGACCAACCACTCGAGCAATAATCTCTCACGACTCCCTCCATAAACAAATTGAACAACCATGGCGAAACATACCTGTCTCAGTATCACTCTCAAGGGAAACCACACACACTCCTTATTTCCTATCCTAACAGTCACTTCACTGGATATGTATAAACCCGTCACTGCCTGCAACTGCCTTCCACCAATTCCCTATACCCTCATCACTTTCCATATCGCTTCCCTATCAACTCTCTATCAAGTCTATCATAAGTAACCACCAGATCCATAAATGAAACATTCGCCACTTTACCTTGCGCTCAATATTTCTCGAATATATACCTAACTGTAAAAATCTGATTCTTACATCCCCCACCTCTTCTAAAACCCCACTATACTCCTAAGATTGCAATCCCTGTTTTATCCTTATTACTATAAATCATTTCTCTGCCATACACTTTTCAAACAACACTCAACAAACTATTACCGCTTGAATTACATCACATGCACATCTTCCTTACCTTTGTATAACCGAAGAATACATACATACATGAATGTTAGTAATTTTGAAAAGGCAAATAAAACTAAAGAATAATTCCTCCTAATGATAAATTTTGTATATGTTATCAATAAAATATATTAATTCATCTGATGAGTTTTATTTCCATCACTTTCTGCTTTAGAAAAAAACGATATTTCTAAAAATAAAAGCAAAAAGAAAATAGTTGAGGTTTTGATATAAATATACCTTCAAGAATGCATTATTACACATATATTTTTCTAAAGTTTAGAAGCAGTATAACTTCACCTCATAAGGTATCAATTTCGTTGTAAAGTAAGCTCCATCAGCTCAAGAAGGATATCAGCATTTGTTGCCATAAACCTCAAGTTAAGAACTTTACGGAACAAAGAAAAAAATGTGTGTGTATATATATATATATATATATATATATATATATATATATATATATATATATATATATATATATATATATATATATATATATATATATATATATATATATATATATATATATATGTATTTATGTATTTGTATATATATATATATATATATATATATATATATATATATATATATATATATATATATATATATATATATATATATATATATATATATATATATATGTAGGAAGTTGGCCAGGGCACCAGCCACCCGTTGAGAAACTACCGCTAGAGAGTTATGGGGTTATTTGACTAGTAATACAGTGATACATTGGATCCTTCTCTCTGACTACGATTCATTTTCCCTTTACATACTCACAAACACTGAATAGTCTGGCCTATTCTCTATATATTCTCCTCTGTCCTCTTTCACATGACAATATTGAGATTACCATTACATTTCTTCTTCACCCAAGGGGTTATTGCACTGTGATTGTTCAGTGACCATTTTCTTCACTGTAAGGGTAAAAAGGACTATGTAGCTATGGTAAGCAGCTCTTCTAGGAGGACACTCCAAAATCCATCCATTGTTCTCAAGTCATGGGTAGTGCCATAATCTCTGTGCCATGGTCTTCCACTGTCCTGGGTTAGAGTTCTCTTGCTTGGGGGTACACTCGGGCACTTGGTTCTGTCTTATTTCTCTACCTCTAGTTTTCTTAAAGATTTTATAGTTTTTATGAGATATTTATTTTAATGTTACCTGCTTAAAATAGTTCAATTTACCTTGTTTCCTTTCCTGACCTGGCTATTTACCCTGTTGGAGCCCCTGGGCTTATAGCATTCTGCTTTTCCGACTAGGGTTGTAGCCTTGCAATTGAATATATATATATATATATATATATATATATATATATATATATATATATATATATATATATATATATATAATAAATATATATATATGTGTGTGTGTGTGTGTATAATCACACACACACACACACACACACACATATATATATATATATATATATATATATATATATATATATATATATATATATATATATATATATATATATATATATATATATATATGTATGTATGTATATATATACATATATTTGTGTGTGTTGTGAGTCCGTGTGTGTGTGTAATGAACCAGCTTTTCGAGATGTAAATGTAAATATGAATGTTCAAATGTTTTTCTATAGAAGGAGAGACATCTATCTTTCGATTATCATCCTTGGTTAATCACTTTTATATATATATATATATATATATATATATATATATATATATATATATATATATATATATATATATATATATATATATATATATATATATATATATGTGTGTGTGTGTGTGTGTGTGTGTGTGTGTATGATAAATAGGTGTGTGTTTCATTGTATAGCCTATATGTGTTTATGTATTACGTGTATGTTGTCTGTGTGTCTTTCGTTAGACTATTTAGCACCAGCACTTTCCTTTCCCTGAAATTGACAGTTTATCAGCTCTGCCGTGGAAAATTGAGAGGACCCAGTTGAACCGGACAATAATATTTTCATTTCAGGATTGTGATGCGTGTATATTTTTCTCCAAAAAACTAAACTAAACATTGAAATATAAAGCATAAAAAAAAATTGATTATTATCACTACTTTGGGTCTGGTCAGAAAATCCAGAAATATTCGTAGCTTATAAGCAAAGCATATTTCATAGGGTATATATACTTATAAAGCCTAAAATAAAAAGTAGAAAATAAGTTCACGGAAATAGATATTACATAAATGGCACTTAGATATTTCCTAAATGATATTTGCTGGTTCGTGTTATTCTTACTGAAGAATAAACAAGAAGTATGGGGAAAATATTCGTCCTCTTCCTTAAGCTTTCACATAAGAAGATCAACGTCAGGAAACTCGGACCTGGTGAGATTGAATGGCACAAGGATCCACTCAACAAAAAGGGTATTGATGGAGGATGGGTCTTTTGGGATAGTGGTGCATTGAAACATTACACCAATATTTTTGCGGTGCTTTCTGAATAAAATATATAATTCGAATAACTTTACAGTATTGTGATATCAAAATATCATCATTAAAATACCAAAACTCTTCTTCGAATTAATTAGTCTGATATAATATATGAAAACGCTATGGATTAAGATTTTTTTTCCAGGTACTCTTTTAGTACTTTACAATGTTGTGGCACCCATTATGGGTTTTTGGTGTCATAAATCCCTAAGAATCTTTTAATTCAACAAGAAATATACTTGCAAAAATACCGAAACCCTTTCATATATGATTTATTTATTATAAGTATTAAATATATCCCTTGAAAATAACATACTCGATTGTCATGGGACAGTTTATTTATCACTCTGTTGGGCTAGTGAACGTAAACAGACTATTATAATTAGTATTACTTGCTAAGCCACAGCCCTAATTGAAAAAAAAAAAATAATAAAACATTGTGTTATAAGCGCAAGGACTCCGGCAAGGAAAAATAGCCCAGTGAGGAAAGAAAACAAAAAAGTGAAAAGCTACAAAAGAAGTAATGAGCTATATATATTATTTTAAGAACAATAACAGCATTAATGAAGATATTTCATAGATGAAGTATGAAAAAAATAATAAAACAGGAGGAAGAGAAACAAGATAAAAAAGTGAATGTGATTGTACTCTTAAGGAAGAGATCTCTAACCCTACTTACTATACTTTGATGGCTGCTTTTTCCGGTCCTATACAGCAAGGGAACCCCGCTCTCTACAGGTCCTCCATTGTCGTTTTACGTTGTTCGTTCAGAGTATCTAACGTTTCATATCGCGTATTGTTTATTTTAAGTTTAATCGTCACTGTCAAATGACTCATGAAATAAGAAATTCTTCAATTTTCTCTTGAAATTCTTAATGTCTTCAACTATTCGAAAATTTCGTGGGAGCTTATTATATAGTCTCGGGCCGCATATTTAAAGGCTCTTGAGCCAGCAGTAGACATATATCTAAGTTCCAATAGTTTTAAGCCTTCTGTAACTATTCTCGTGTCGACACGATTTGTTGGCTGCGCAATATGTAGCAGTTCTCTTAACATATGATATTTGACTGGTAAGTTTCTGTTGCGTTGATTAAAAAAAAAGAAACTCAATCAGTAATGATGACGTGCTTATTAGAACACACCGTGCATTCTGCAAGTAAACTACTGATTACACATTACTTCACGTATATAAAGGTTTATAGACAGAGTTAATAATGTTGATACAAAATGGATGCTGGATTTATTGGGAGCAATATAGGGAGAGGAATTTTAACTTAAAGATTTTGATGAACGTCTAATGATATTTATATTTAAGCAGAAAGGTTATATCATAGAATAATGTAACTACTGGTGAATTAGATTAACAAAGCATGGTTTGGAAGTGTTAGCAAGTGTACTAAATGAGACATTGAGAGAGATTACAAAGATTGAGAAACAGCAGAAGGGATTTATGAGGGGGAAGGAGACTGTGCATGCCATCTTTATACTAAGGCAGTCACAGGTAAAGAGTAGAAGGAAACCAGAAGCTCTTCTGAGCTTTTGTAGATTTAGAAAAGGCTAATGACAAAATAACAAAAGAAGTAATGTTTTGCTGATTGGGGAAAGGGATAGTCCCTGAGATGTTGAATAGAATAGAAGAGATAATTTACAACAGATCAATGACAAAAGTGATAACAACCATTGAAGGAACAAGAACCTTTGAAGTTTATGTTGGATTACATCGGGGGTCAGCCTTAAGCCCGATTTTATATTTGTTGGTCTTGGACGTGTTAAGTGAAGGAATCAGAAATGGTTTGCAGTGAGAAAAGTAAGGAAAGGATAGTGTTATTCATGGCGGGCATTACAGAACACCCCGCCAGCAAGGACCACTTGACATACCACTAACATTGGGACCCTACCCAGAGCCTCAACCCCACCCCCCAGCCATCCTAGACCAGTCTACTCTCCTGAGGTCTCATTCCAGACATCTTCAAAGCACGTGGCCGCTCAACGCTGCCACAAAGGAGATCCATGACAAGTCACGAAGCCTATTGATTGGGGTGTTGGGACACGTGACAAGGCATGTCCAATATGGTCAGGCCATTTCCCATTTACACCATCCACCAATTGGGGACCAAGTGGAGTTAAGTCGACCCAGGAACAACTGGGTTTCCTCTTTCGCTAACCAGCATCCGTGAGAGGAACATCACATATCTTTGCCCTCAAGACATCAGGGAGGAAGGACCTGCGACACATTCTCAACAAGGGAGGAACCAGAGTCCTTGTTACCAAGGTAAGGTGTCTGATTTGGAGATCCTTGTCATCCTTACCCCGCCTTCCTTCTCATTCCCTTATCACAGCCCATTTCTCCCCTTTATCCTTTAAAAAAAGATCCTACCGACTGAACCTTTTTATCCTATTCCTCATGTGTGTCGTTGCTCCTAACCTTAATTGTTTAACCCTATGACAGTGTTGTTTCCCACGTGTAGTGTTTAAATTCCTAAGTTTGAACTTTTATTCAATTTGCTTAAAGGTTTTAACCACACGAATTCATCATGTTCCCAGCCTATAGAAGTAAGTGAGCGTTTAATAATTTAATTCATTTCCCTTTCCAGGGAATGAGATTGCGGTGCTAAGGCCTTTCACCGCCTACAACTCCACGTGAACCCAACTCCCAATGAAGTGCCTCGTGGTTTACTTAAAATATACACTCATTATCTGTTGTGCTCCCTTTTTTTAATTATTATCTAAATATTATTGTAAATATATATATTTTATCGGAATTCGTTGTCTTGTTGCCGACTGGCGATCTTTTCCATTATTCTTTTTTTTTGTTACTGCCCAGAGTTTCTTCAGCAAGGCCGGACTCACAAGCATATGGGCGCATAACAAAATTGGTGACCTTGCCAGGATCCGCTAAGATAGTAATTTCAATTTATTGTTATTAACGTAAAATTACCCCTTTCCTGTCTTTAGTGACCTGACGAATCTTAATTTCATTTAAAGTAAATTCTTTTATCACTGGAGTTGGAACCATGAAAGAAAACAGCCAAAGCATTTTATTTCTATTGTTAAAATCTTGTTCATCTCTGCGTATGTTTGCACCGTGAACCCTTTTGTTTTTAAAAACCCCCGTGGTAGGCTTTAATCCCATTGTTCAGCTGGTTAGCCAACCGTCTGTAACTAGTTTGCCTTGTGTTCCTTTTGAGCGCCGGTTATCACAGTGGTGAAGATTTTTAAAAAATATATTGTGCATTACGGGAATGTTTATTTTGTGTTAAAAAGAAAGTGAAGTGAAATTTAAGAAATTCCCAGAGAACATATCAGGCTAAGGACGTGTTCGTTTAAAACGCAGCAAACCTGATATAACTCAGCCCGTAGCTGTGTTTCCGACCGATGCTAAGCTTTGCTATTGTTTGCTTAGTTATTGTTTAAAATTCGGCTCAGACCCGAGATTTTAGCCGAATTATTGTACGTTAGTATGTGGTTCACGCACATACCAATCATTTGATTTTGTGCATGAAATTTTTTCTAATTTATCTTTAGTGCTAGGATATAGGCTGGTCTCATATTGAAATTCTTGGCTTACGATTCAGGTAAATGTTTTACTGCAGTGAGGCCTAATTTCTGTGTAGTGTAATGGCAAGTGGATGTGGCAACCCTAAATAACTCGATTTTCTCTCAGCAGTTGGTGGTATTTAATTTCCTTTTTTAGTACTTCATGGGATATAATTTTTTATGTATCTCATTTAAAAAGGATAATTTTCGTACGATTGTGTAAGAATTGTTGACCTAAAGATAAAGGATTTACTATATCAAATTCCATTTATTTTTTTTTTTCATTTTTTTTTCTGTCAGGGCATACGATATTTTAGATAAATTATTTGGGAGGTATAAATCCTCAAATTCATTTTCATGAAAGGGTTGATTTTCTTTGCGAAAGAATAAGCAAACTCAGTGACATTGTTTGTTTTATGTAATTTATTATATTTCAAGTATAAATACAGACTTAGCTTTAAGTCACAGAATTGCAAGTGGTGGTATTGCAAGAACGCACCCACATATCTTTACAATTCCATTTTGTTTTTTTATGAATAGCATAGGTGGTCATACATCGTGGATATTCCATTTTTTCACTAGCATAGAGGTTCACACACAGTGAAGATTCCATTTTTTTTTATGACTATCATAGAGGGTCACACATCGTGGAGATTCCACTTTATTATGACTAGCATAGAGGGTCACAAATCGTGGAGATTCCCTTTTTTATGACTAGCATAGAGGGTCACACATCGTGGAGATTCAATTTTTTTATTGACTAGCATAGAGGGTCACACATCATGAAGATTAAATTTTTTTTTTATAACTAGCATAGAGGGTCACACATCGTGAAGATTCCATTTCTTTTTTTTTATGACTAGCATACAGGGTCACACCATGGAGTTTCCATTTTATTTTGTCTATCATAGACGGTCACACATAGTTGTTATTCCATTTTATTTTGTCCAGCATAGAGGGTTACCCAGAGTTGTGAGTCCATTTTTTTAAGACCAACATAGAGGTTCACCTGTAGTTGTGATTCCATTTTTTTTTTTATGAATAGCATAGAGGTTCCCCCATAGTTGTAACTCCATCTTCCTTATGACTAGCATAGAGCTTTACATATAGTTGTGATTCCATTTTTTTTAGACTACCATAAAGGGTCACCCATAGTTGTGATTCCACTTTTTCTCATGAATAGCATAGAGGTTTACCCATAGTTGTGATTCAATTTTTTTATGACTTGCATAGGGGGTCACCCATAGCTGTGATTCATTTTTTTTTTATGACTAGCATAAAGTGTAACCCATAGTTGTGATTCCATTTTTTTATGACTAGCAGAGAGGTTCACCCATAGTTGTGATTCAATTTTTTTTTATGACTAGCATAGAAGATTATCTATAGTTGTGATTCCTTTTTTTTATGACTAGCATAGAGGGTCTCCCATCTTTATGATTTCCTATTTTTTATGACTAACTTAGAGGGTCACCCAAAAATGTAATTCCATTTTTCATAACTAGCATAGAGGGTTACCCATCGTTGTGATTCCATTTTTTTTTATGATTAGCATAGAGGGTCACCCATAGTTGTGATTCTATTTTTTATGACTAGCATAGAGGTTCACCCAAAGTTGTGATTCCATTTTTTGGTGACTAGCATAAAGGTTCACCCATAGTTGTTAATTCATTTTTTTATGACTTGCATAAAGGTTCACCCACAGTTGTGATTCCATTTTTCTTATGACCAGCATAGAGGTTCACCCATAGTTGTGATTCCTTTTTTCTTATGACCAGCATAGAGGTTCACCCATAGTTGTGATTCCATTTTGTTTATGACTAACGTAGACGGTCACCCATAGTTGTGATTCCAGTATTTTCAAGTCTAGCATATAGTCACTCAGAGTTGTGATTCCATTTTATTTTGTGTAGTATAGAGGGTCACCCATAGTTGTGATTCCTTTTTGTTTTGTTTAGCATAGAGGGTCACTTATAGTTGTGATTTAATTTTTTTATTACTAGCCTAGAGGGTCACCCATAGTTGTGATTCCATTTTCTATTGTCTAGCATAGTTTATATATATATATATATATATATATATATATATATATATATATATATATATATATATATATATATATATATATATATATATATATATATATATACATATATATATATATATATATATATATATATATATATATATATATATATATATATATATATATATATATATATATATATATATATATATATATATATATATATATATATATATATATATATATATATATATATATATATATATATACAATTACTTGTTATCGATGCATTGCAAACAGACAGCTCATGCACCCACCCATTGGCGTGCTCCCTGGTTTTCAAGATAGGCTCCTGTTCAATCACTTGTGAGGCTTACTATTTGGTGATAGTTCTTCCTCGAGAGGCTTTTTTTACAGCCATTGTGCATTATACCCAGCTCCATCTTCATACTTCCTTCCATGAGACTCTTGCATAAGGCTAGAGTCTTTCTCCTCCATGTAATTTCTTGCACTGTCAACATCGTACCTTGTGCTATTGACTTTGTTCTGGTCGCTGTCTCCGCAAGAATTTAGCAAAAAGACTGCTGCTGAGATCAGTGCATTTGTGGATTTGGAAGAACGACAAGGCTATTAGGGCGAGGCATTGCGAAGGTATGTGCGTGAGTTCATGAATTAAGCCAATGCCCGGAGAAGAACTGAACAAGAAAGGATGCGGAATGAAAGAGAGAGAGCGTATGAGTTAAAAAAGAGGGAAATAGACGCCTGATTAGCACAGCTCCATAACTCGCTCCCTCAACCCAATGGTACCAAAGTTCAGCAGGACAACCTCAGGGAGGTCCAGTGCATTGAATGGGTCACCAAAGAACTCCCTACAGTGGAGTTGCAGATACCCAAACCCCAGCTCCGTAGGAAGTGCGGACTAGGGGCAGTGAGTGATTTCACACATGAGAGCTACAATTTACGCTTGGGTTAAGAGCCCATGAAGGCAGTACATCAAGTGCCCCTCAGGACCATGAAGGCTACCAAGATGGAGCACACAACTGTGAGGATGCGATCTGCAGGGGAAGATAACTGTCTAGGTAACATTGACCTTCGTGAGGTTGCTTGGCTAAGGGAGGAGGCCCAAGAGTTTCCCCTTTCCAGCAATGAGTCTGACCCTCGTACTCTAGAAGTCCATGCCGATGAAGCTGGGCTAGTGACCAAAACTGGCAATAGGGTTGCCTCAGCCACCAGGCCAGAGGTCTCAGAGGAGGCAAAAGGGGAAATACCCATTATTCCAGAGACCCCAAGAAGCCAAAGAGAGCTAATGAGATTTCAGCTGTTGGACAAGACGCTGAAAAACTACAGGGAAGCTGCCTATTCGCATGAAGCAGAAATTATTACTCTCTCAATGGAGAACTCCTGCAGAGGGATGGGGTGCTCCTCAGAATCACCTGAAACCCTCACTATCCTGCTGAGGCCCTGCGCCAACATGTAGTTGTTCTCCGCAATTCCCGCTTGTCGGTGCCATGAATGGCCCATGAGGGACTGGGAGGGCACTCTGGGGTGAAGCGCACAACCCATCTGCTCCAGCCTCATTTCTTCTGGCCGGGCTTGCAGAAGAATGTTAAGGCTTCCGTAACCTTTGACCATCCGTAGCAAGTTGCCGGTAACCCAAACCAGGTAGTGCCGAGGGCTCCTCTCCAACCCGTTCCATCCGCAGTCATTCCTTTTCCAGTGTTGGTGGATTATGTAGGTTCCCTGACACGGGGTAAGAGCGGAAACTGTTTTTGACTAACAATGATCGATCGTTCCATGCGCTGCCTCGAAGATGTGACAACTAGGTGTGCCAGTGCGTATCATGCTAACTATGAGTCTCCACGGACATTCCTAAGGGACCATAACTCTCTAACCTACTTGACTGAGCTACATAATAGGAATAAAGGGCTCATGAGGTTGGGCATAGAACTCCAGAACTACAACTGGAAGGTCAAGCACCTAAAGAACTCAGATGAGAGAGAAGATATGTTCTCCCGTCATTAGTGCCCAATGCACAGTGCCATGTCTATAACGTAGCCATAGTCAGTAGGTTAATTTAGATTTATGAAAAAGTATTATTGGCCTTGGTGTCTCCCCAGGTATATAAACTTGAGGAGCCATCTCAGCCTTATTAGTTGCATTTAATTAATTTTTATGAATTTATTTTATCCTTGTTGCATATGATATGTCAATTTGTTTTAGTTTTCTTGTGTCCCACTGCACTAAGTCAATTACCTTTAACTATTATTGTAATCGTCATTTTTCTAATTGTTGCCTCACAGCCAGAATGCTTACTGTTATGTGGCTGTTAAAGTTAATGTACTATCAAAACAACGTAAAATTATGACAGTAGTTGCAGCTTAGACAATAATTCATTATCGTGGTGAGACTCACTGAGGGAGGAGTCATTAAGGCTAGTGGCTTCAGACCTTGCTTGCAGAGTTCTTTTCCTATTTTAGGACAAAATATCTGCTAAAATGGGGGGCTGTTATTCATGGCGGTCATTAGGGCACCTTTTTCAAACAAATTACCCCGCCACGAAGGATCAATTGACATGCCACCAGCATTGGGACCCTACCCACTGCCTCACACCCCCCCCACCCCCCCTCTCCAACCATCCTAGACCAGTCTACTCCCCTTAATATACTATTAAAGTAACGTTAAATTATGACCCTAGTTGCAGCTTAGATATTAATTCATTATCGTGTTGAGACTCACTGAGGAAGGAGTCATTAAGGCTAGTTGCTTCAGACCTTACTTGCAGAGTTCTTGTTATTCTTTAGGACAAATCTCTGCTGAAATGATGGGCTGTTATTCATGGCGGAAGTTAGGCCACCTTTTTCAAACAAAATACCCCACCAGCAAGGACCCCCTGCCATACCACTAGCATTGGGACGCTACCCAGAGCCTCACCCACCCCCTCTCCAACCATCCTAGACCAATCTACGCCCATTAATATACTATCAAAATAACGTAAAATCATGACCCTAGTTGCAGCTTTGATATTAATTCATTATCATGGTGAGACTCACTGAGGGAGGAGTCATTAAGACTAGTGGCTTCACACCTTGCTTGCAGAGTTCTTGTCCTTTTTTAGGACAAAATCTCTGCTAAAATGGTGGGCTGTTATTCATGGCAGACATTAGGCCACCTTTTTCAAACAAAATACCCTGCCACCAAGGACCCCTTGACATGCCACCAGCATTAGGACCTTGTCCAGAGCCTCACCAAAGCCTCTCTCCAACCATCCTAGACCAGTCTACTCCCCTGAGATCTCATTCCATACATCTTCAAAGCATGTGGCCGCTCAACGCTGCCACAAAGGAGATCCGGGAGAAGTCACGAGGCCTATTGATGGGCATGTCGGGACACGTGACAAGGCCTGACCAATAGGAACGCGGTCAGGTCAATTCCCCACATCCCCACAATTGGGGGCCAAGTGGTGTTAAGTCGACCCAGGAACAACTAGGTTTCCGTCTTCATGAGAGGAACATCACCTTTCTTCACCCTCAAGACATCAGGGAGGCAGGACTTTTGCCATACCCTCCACAAGGGAGGAACCAGAGTCCTTTTTACCAAGGTAAGGAGTATTATTTTGTGATCCTAATCGTCCTTTCCCAGCCTTCTTTCTCCTTCCCTTATCACATCCCATTTTTTCCTTTTTCCTTTAAAAAAAGATCCTACCCACTGAACCTTTTTTTCCTCTTCCTCATGTCCCAGCCCCTTGTGCTATTGCTCCTAACCTTAATTTATTTACCCTCTGACAGTGTTGTTTTCCACGTGTAATGTTTAAACGCCTAAGTTTGCACTTTTATTTAATTTGCTTGAAGGTTTTAACCACATGATTTCATCGTGTTCCCAGCCTATAGAAGTAAGTGAGCTGTTAATAATTTAATTAATTTCTCTTTCCAGGGAATGATATTGTGGTGCTCAACCCTTCCACGGCCTACAACTTCACGTGAACACAACTCTCAGGTAAGTACCTCGTGGGTTACTTGAAATATATAGTCATTATCTATTGTGCTCCCTTTTTTTTAACTCTTATTCAATATTATTGTGAATATATCTATTTTGATGGTATTCCTCGCCTTATTGCCGACTGGCGACCATTTCCATCATTGTTTTTTTTTTTTGTTACTGCCCAGAATTCCTTAAGCAAGGCTGGACTCACAAGCATACGGGCGCGTAACAATAGCCATACATAAAAGTAGAGGAGCTGTTATATTTCAGGTAGAATTAATTGGATACTTGGGATCTACTATTAATCAGGAGGGAGTATATGAATCTGAATTTGAAAATAGAATAAAAGCAGCATGTGGAAATGGAGGGAGGTAGCAGGAGTGGTATGTGATAGGAATATACGAATCAAGGTTGTAAAGACCTGACCCAAAAGGGGAGCGAAGTAACGGCGGGTAAAATTCAAACACTATATATTGGTTTGCTTGCTTGCTTGTTAGATTGTCTACCCTTGTGATAGACCCGTAGTGAGTGGGAGATGAGGGTTTATTTTTTCCTGGCGTTTTTAGCTTTACTTTACTAGGGTTCTTGGCGTGGGGGGGGGGGGGGTAATTAAAACTGGTTCTGGTTAGTGGTTTGGGATGGTGCTAGGTTTGAGTGAGCCTGTTTATCCTCATTCAGCAACCTGGAGTTTGGTCTCCAGGTGGGGCTATTGGCATGATGCCATGCTCCCATTGATTGTTCAAGCAGTTCTCCCCTTAGGGCTCTAGCCTGAAATGGGTGACCTCTGCAGAGCAGGTGACTTTATTAGTTTTTTTATATTTAAACCTGTATTTGTTAACTGAGGGAAACGTTGTTCTGGTTGTATAGTAGCAAGGTACTGATGGGAATAATGGTCATTGACATCATTCGCTCTCAACTTCTAGGCTGCTCCTGTTCATGTCCACAAGCAAAAAATTTTGACAGATTGGTCCTATCAGTAGGAGTGAAAGTGTTATACTGGCGAGTCCCGTTGGAGTAGGTGGTCATAGGGAGGAGGTTAAAGTTGGTTTAGTTGTAGGCAGAAAAGGAAGCGCATAAATTATCCCTGGAGTTTCTGTCAGTAGTAGAGAAAGTGATATAGTAGCAAGTACTGTGGGAGTATAAGGTCACAGGAAGGAGGATAAAGTTGGTTAAGTTGGAGGTAAAAATTTGGAGGGCATAAATTGTCCTCAAGAAACTTTCTATCAGTCGAAGGGAAAGTGATATAGCGGCGAGTCCAGTGGTAGTAGGAGGTCACGGGAAGGGGGTTAAAGATTATTTAGTAGGAGGTAGAGAATAGCGGCCATAAATTAACCCCAGAGATTACGTCCGTAGGAGGGAAAGGGATATAACAGAAATCTGTGGGAGTATGAGGTCTCGGGTTTATTGTTTCTCTTTAACAGTCTTATGTATGGCTCGTGCAAGCAGTTAGGTACAACAAAAACACCACCGTCTTCATCACCACTTTAAGAAAAGAGAATGTGTTTTCTCAGTACTCTTCAATCACTCATGCTTAATCTATAATTGTACAGACAATTACTTATATACAGTATATCAATGAAAGGAAGAAAAAAAAGGAACATGATGATATACATTTCAAGTGAAATATTGTAATGGTTAGACAGAAAAAAAAATATATTTATTACTCAGCCATCTTTGCTTTATTAAATGTTGCTTAATTACCTTTGACACATTACATAGTGTAATTAATGAGTATACCTGACGCAAAGAGAATTTCTCTCTCTATATGAACAATACATAATAATATCTGCACAAGTGGTCGTTGGATATGAAATAAGGATTACAATATATTGGAGAAACAAACAGCCTAAGTTTCTTGTAGGGTCGAATGCTTAACACTTATCCCAAATATGACTCCCTCCCTAATTAGCGGAGCTGTTTTCACCTTCAGGTAGATAAGGTACTTTTAGGCGGTCGATAGATACCCAAAGAGCATGGCCTTCCATTTGAATTTTGAATGCATTTTCACTTCTTTCTAATTCACTGAATGGGCTCACATACAGGGGAGAGAGAGGTGGGCAGAGATGGTCAACTCGAATGAACATATGAGGTATATTGAATAGGTTCCATAGTACATATCTTATAGTGACATCGAAATACGACTGTTTTACAGGCATGATTTTTTTTATAGCATTCCATTTGTCTGCGAAATGCTACAGCTCGTTACTGCCTAGGACTTCCACTAGTATTCATATCACTTGACCATACAATGCTTCAGCTGGTGATGAATTAACCATAACGTTACACCAATCCATTTTCCTTGGGTTTATGTGTTGTAATGTGATTTAAGGATCTGCTAAGGAATAGGACTAATGCCTCCCAGATGAACGACGTGAAGCTTGTTCCTCTATCACTCACAATGGTTTCTTAGACACCGTGTTTAGCCACCCAATGGATAAGATCCTTTGCACAACTCTCAGCTGGGGGACCGCCTCTTGCCACCTTGTATTTCTATCAACTACGGTAAATAAATATCGGTATCCCTCTAACAGAGTCTGGCGACCCAATATATCCACATGGATGAACGATAAACGTTCAGCTGATAACTTAAATTTTCACTCGCCAGTTTCTATGTGCTTACTTCCTTTCAACTTTTGACAAGAAACTCATTCCCTACACCAAACCATTATATCCGTTTCCATATTCCTCCATAAATATCTCTCGGTCATTATTTTCATTAATGAATGATTGATGAGTGAGAGAGAATATGTGCATTTTCAAAAGCAACCTTTCGGAAAGGCAATGGCAGGTAAGAGAGTTCCTGTATTTTCCCTCTAGTGATAGCCCCCAAACTTTATAAGAAATCCACTCCATATTATTATCCTCATAATGGAGGTGAACTAATTCTTTGTTATTCACTTGACAAGCCACAATATCAATGTATTTTGTTCCCAATACACTGCATTTATGGCATTTTTGAGAGGGCATCCACCAATTTATTTGAGTTTCCAATAATGTATTTGATCTGGCAGGGAAATTACGCATAATATGCATCTATATATATATACAATACCTCAGCCAATTTTAGTCTCCCTAACTTGAATAGTTGTTTTGTTTTTGTTTTTTTCTTGTTTTTTTTTGTACTTTTTCTCTTATTTTCAAAATCTATCTTCTCTCTTATTTATGAATCAATTTTAAAAATTTAAAAACTAACATAGGGCTTATAGTATATACAACACGACCACATTAGCATATTTTGTTCCATCTCGTAAAAACAAAAACCAAAAAAAAACAAAAAAAAAAAGTTACCAAAAAGATTTTTTTTTTCAAATCTTTTTCAAATTATTTTTTTTTTTTCAGGGGGACGATAGGAAAAATCTTGTAATACATTTTATTTCTGCAATCATCCAGAATTATAATACTTTTTTAAATTTAAAAATTGGTCCACAAATAAGGAATTAGTTAGCAATTTGGTAACAAAAAATACTATTTTGAGAAATAGTTTAAAGTTTTGATATACTCAAATTTGTTGGTAAAGCTGATCTGGAAAGTGTACAAGGCTCCTGGTCCCCTCTTTAATAAAAAATATATTATCCCCTCTTTTAGACATGGTTATTTTTCTATTGTTGCATGGGGGCTGGGGGTGGGAGCGGGGGCGGGTTTTCATAGCATGCCAGGCTACTCATTTTGGCCAGGTTTGGTAATCCCTACACCAAACCATTATATCCGTTTCCATATTCCTCCATAAATATCTCTCGGTCATTATTTTCATTAATGAATGATTGATGAGTGAGAGAGAATATGTGCATTTTCAAAAGCAACCTTTCGGAAAGGCAATGGCAGGTAAGAGAGTTCCTGTATTTTCCCTCTAGTGAAAGCCCCCAAACTTTATAAGAAATCCACTCCATATTATTATCCTCATAATGGAGGTGAACTAATTCTTTGTTATTCACTTGACAAGCCACAATATCAATGTATTTTGTTCCCAATACACTGCATTTATGGCATTTTTGAGAGGGCATCCACCAATTTATTTGAGTTTCCAATAATATATTTGATCTGGCAGGGAAATTACGCATAATATGCATCTATATATATATATATATATATATATATATATATATATATATATATATAATATATATATATATATATATATATATATATATATATATATATATATATACAATACCTCAGCCAATTTTAGTCTCCCTAACTTGAATAGTTGTTTTGTTATTGTTTTTTTTTTCTTTTTTTTTTACTTTTTCTCTTATTTTCAAAATCTATCTTCTCCCTTATTTATGAATCAATTTTAAAAATTTAAAAACTAACATAGGGCTTATAGTATATACAATACGACCACATTAGCATATTTTGTTCCATCTCGTAAAAACAAAAAACAAAAAAAAACAAAAACAAAAAAGTTACCAAAAAAAATTTTTTTTTTCAAATCTTTTTCCAATTATTTTTTTTTTCAGGGGGACGATAGGAAAAATCTTGTAATACATTTTATTTCTGCAATCATCCAGAATTATAATACTTTTTTAAATTTAAAAATTGGTCCACAAATAAGGAATTAGTTAGCAATTTGGTAACAAAAAATACTATTTTGAGAAATAGTTTAAAGTTTTGATATACTCAAATTTGTTGGTAAAGCTGATCTGGAAAGTGTACAAGGCTCCTGGTCCCCTCTTTAATAAAAAATATATTATCCCCTCTTTTAGACATGGTTATTTTTCTATTGTTGCATGGGGGCTGGGGGTGGGAGCGGGGGCGGGTTTTCATAGCATGCCAGGCTACTCATTTTGGCCAGGTTTGGTAATCTGACAGGCTCCTGGCTGATATGCATCTCCTCTGCTTGCATATGCTTCCCTTTTTTTTCGGTAGAGCAATTGCTAAGCTCTTTCTTCTTGTTTCTCTTAGTATAAGAGTTATTAAACATTGCTTTTTTGCATCTTTCATTACTGGGATTAATGAGCTAGCAATGTAATCTACATTTTGTTCAATTGCTGCAATATAGTAGGCAAAAGTGGCGTATAGAGCAAACAGGAAGGTAGCCTACGCATTTACGCAGAAAAGAGAAAATATTGTACCGTAAAAAGCAAAATACAATCCAATATCAAAGAAACCAATTGCAAAATAACTAGGTCGCTGGATGAAATGGCAGTCAGGTAGATTCTGGGGTTAGGAAATGCATGCAAAAAATTGCAGTTTTTGCCTACGAAAATACTCCTGATTGCTTTTATCTTTCGCCTGACAACGGTACACACCACAAGGCTACAGGAGAGTGGTAAAACTAAAGTTCGTGATCTTGATCCAAAAATCAAGCATTTTGGACGCCCGGTTCTGATAACTTGGTGGGTTATTGTACATATTTTAAATTCAATTCTCGCTCTAATCGGCACCCAGTATAAATCGATTAATATAAGGGTGATCCTTTCTCCAGGTGGGACACCTTGTATCAGTCTTGCTCCTTTGTTTACTATGTTTTGTAATTTCTTAAGTTGCACTTTTGGTAAATTGTAGTAGATAGAGTTGCAGTAGTCAATCCTGGTAATAACACAGATTATCACAAGTTTCTTTACAGAATTCTCGTCCAGGTACTTTTTTATACAAGCAATATTTCTTAGATGATAACCAGCAGTTTTTATTACATTATTTATTTGTGCATTTAGAGACAGGTTACAGTCAAGAAATACACCTTGATCTCGAACTTTATTAGACATCAGCACCGACTTATTATTTATGTTCATTTGAATATCACCTAAGTTTCTCACGCTGTTTTTCTTGCCCACCACCATGAATTCAGTTTTGTTCTCATTTAATTTTAGTTGTTTGAATGTCATCCATTCTCTAACACTATTAAGGATTTGGTTTAGAATTTCAGTTGTGTCATGTGTATCATTTTTGGGGGAGGCAAAATTGTGTGTCATCTGACAACTAGTTTAAACTTCACGCCATGCCTTTGTAGCATTTTCGATAGACCAATAGTATAGATGCAGAATGAGACCGGGCCAAGTACACTCCGCTGGGGTACCCCTTCGTTTAAGGGTTCAAATAATGAATAAGAGTTTCTAATTTGTACACAGTAATTTCTACCAACTAAGTAGTCTTTTAGGTAATCGAAGGCTTGATTTTCAACGACGATTGACCGTAGTACATTTAGTAGCAGTTCATGCACAACTTTATGAAAAGCAGCACTGAGATCGAGCGGTATTAAGATACCACATTTATTTTCATACATCATTTCTAGCATATCATTTACAACAGAGCAGATGGCTGTCTCCGTAGAGTATAGTTGTCAGGCCAAGCTGGCTAGTTTTTCAAGAATTACATATTCAAGCACATTCGAGACAAAGGATTGATTTGAAATAGGTCTATATAAGCTTAATTCCTGGTAGTCCAGTGCATTTTTCAGAAATGGTGTGACTATAGTCTTTTTCTCAGATTTAGGAAACTTACATTCATTAATGCTTGCATTTGCTATTCTCGTTATTATTTCGGCTAGAGTAGAATATTTTCTCTCTCCAATTAATTCAGATATTGGCATAGGATCAATTGTGCAGTTTGTTTTCTTTGCTCTCTTAATAATTCTGGTGATGTCATCTTGTCTTATGTTGTTAAATCGTATTAATTTTGTCCGTGTGCCTGGTGTATCATTAATCTGATGATGAGTTTTTACAAAATGACCTGGTTACATTTTCAATTTTGTTTTTAAAGAATACTAGAGCATTATTAGCTAGTTCCTGGTCACTGTCTCCATTAGGTAGCTTCTTTTCTGTTACATTTCCCATTATACCATTCACGAGGTGATATAACTTATATATGTTAGTTGCTGCTTCGAGGATCTTTTTCTTATAGTATTCACCAAGATGGAATAAGATAAGATGAGTTACCGCGCATGGTGCTGGGAGCTCAGCTGAGCTCTGTGACGTCACCTGGAGAGTTCCGAGCGTTTATTCGTCTGCTGTTCTGTACAACCAGCTTTATTATTCGTGCCTCTTTTTGGATACCGAACATTGCATTTATGAAAGTAGGCTTATATTAATGTTAATATTAATATAATGTTAATATTAATATAAAAATAATATTAATATTATTGTAATATAATAGCAATGGAAATAAAAATTCATGTATGACTAAAGCTTTATTCTGAATATTTCATTAAAAACCTTAATACAATCATTCTCTCTCTCTCTCTCTCTCTCTCTCTCTCTCTCTCTCTCTCTCTCTCTCTCTCTCTCTCTCTCTCTCTCTCTCTTCAATTGAATAAATTTTCAATATTACTGAACATGTTTTTAATCTATTTTCACAACTTTGCTATAAAATTTCTCATTCTTAGATTAATATCTTTATTCTAAAATTTAGCCTATTTCTAATAATAAAAAGCTCATAACCTGCTAGGGAACATCAATATTGGTGCCTTTAAATATATCAATAACATATGAAACAGCTTTGACTCCTGGTTTTAGAGCATCACCAAGGAAAATTTTGAATAAATATTCCATTTTGTGTAGATTTTCTCTAAAATTATTACATGACCTATATAATACCTTTCTCTTTACATGTGATATCTAGTTATCGCCTGTTTTATCTACATCAACTGAGCCTAATGATGTATACTTATTTCTAAATTTAAAAGCCACTAACTCTCCCATCAAAGAACTGAAGGACTCCCTTCCTCTCAGTGTTGCAGGTTTTATCTCTGCTAAATCTTTTACTTGATTTTCCTGTCTCGGTCTCATTGTTAACAGGGAGAAGGTGCTTCATGAGGCACGCAGAGATACATAAATCTGAATCTAGATAACTGGGAGCAGCATTTAACCTTTGAGATGGAGCACTTATATTTAATCACTCTGTAGATACACAAGATGTACAGTAGCTTCATCATTATTACAAACATTAAGATTATAAACTCATTAACTTTTGTCTCTACCCACTATGTATAACCGTAGTCTATATTAAAATTCCAAAGGTTACCGATGATCATGGCAATGACCAATTTGTAGTATAAAAAAAGAAAAATTTTCGACTGTGTCTTAACATAATCGTCTTGTCATCAAGAACTGTAATCCTTATGGTCCATGCAACACGTTATACGATAATCCTCTTACTAGAACGAAAACATTTTCACTTTCATTTTAGCATTAATAACAATACATAGCATCTATTTCAACTTGACGTAGACAGTTCGAGAAAGAACCTCTACCTTTCTTTACGAAAAAATTCATTTACGAGTTATTCAAGCCAAACCAACAAACAATTAAAGATATAAGATCAGATGTTTCGTTATAAAACTGACTTTTCAACAAGCCTTTGTTACTACAATATTTGATGGAATTAGCTACCGAGGAAGAGAGTAACTGAACTGCTGTATTTTGTCATTGCTGTTTATAACCTCACACGTTTGAGTGTGAGGTTATTTTGAGATAATTTATTGATAAAGGTACGATTTTTGACATAGATTTTGAGGTAATGATTTTATCTCCAACCTGAAAACCGTAGACTATTGAATCATTTTGAATTAAGTTGATTAGATGGGGTGGATCTGCCAAGATAAAAACTTTTGAAAATTTTTGAAGCAACAAAATTCTTTTTATTTTAATCTGAAGCTCAAATAATTATATTTATACATAGGAAAATTTATTTTTGCAAAATTCTCTCTCTCTCTCTCTCTCTCTCTCTCTCTCTCTCTCTCTCTCTCTCTCTCTCTCTCTCTCTCTCTCTCTCTCTCTCTCTCTCTCTCTCTCTTACCTGAATCACAACAGTAATTACATTATTATAAAGATTTTGTGTCAGTATGGCATCTTCTTTTAGACTCCGGATAGTCTTACGGCAGCAATTGAGCAACTCGTGTCTAAGGTTTCTGGCCAAATCATTGGGTTGGATATGTGACGAACAAATCCGTGCATATTTGGCATTGATACAATCATTTCTTTTGCATATATTCACCCACTTCTTACATAGTTCTACATCTTTTAGGAAACGGTAAAATCAATTTTTTTTTTTCTCATCACCAACAGTTATATTGGATTTATAAGAATCGGAGCACCCATATATGACACGTATAATCATGATGAATCTGTCAACGCGAATGAAAACAAAAACGTCTGTGAAAATAGAAAAACCATGGCATATTTCCCGCCTATAGGTTCCATGGCTGAACTATCCAGGTGACGTCACGCGCGTGAGTGTAGAAAATGGGACCGCTAGGTAACTCATCTTATCTTAATCCTTTTGGTATTCACTATTTCATTCTTAGTGGGTATTTATATTGACACGCAGAAGTTTTGTATTCTACCCAAGTACTTTCAGTTTTTAACCTATTTTACTTTCTTTCTTGATGTTTTTTTTTTTTTTTTTTTTTTTTTTTTTTACCAAAGCCTCTCCATCAAACTAGGGAGATTGGTCTTTCACGGTTATAGTCTTTTCAATCGGTGGACATATGGCATTATATTCACTATTACTCAATTTATTATAAGTGGTCATCAGACAGTTAGAACACTCAGCTCTTAACAGATGTTTGTCATCATGATCACACAGAATATTGATAGCATCATTCATTTTCTTTATAACTTCTTCAATAAATACGGTAGGAGAAAAATTTTATTTATGTCTAAAGATTATTTTCTTTACTAATGCATGTTTCTGTATAGGTAGACTAAGAGTAATAAGACAGTGGAAGACCATGGTAAGGAGGCAAATCAAAGAGACCATTCTATTTATTTTTTTATTATACTTATAGCCAAAAGCTATGGTGTAGGTTGGGGTTTTGCAACGCCTGGAGGGAAAGTCAATACAATTTTACTAGTTTGTCATTTTTTAACTCAACTTTCTTTGAGCGTCTTCTTCAATGCTCTTACATAACACCTTGAGTATTCTTAGTAGTAAGTTTCCGAATATGGTGTAGATGAATTACCTCTTTTCGGTATATTCTGGTTACAGTAGATTACATTGACCGATAATTTATAAATTCTAAATGTAAAGACAAATAAGTTTTCATTGATAATTACTTCTGCATCACATTTCCCAGTTTAGCCAATTGGTTTAATATTGTTTTAAAAGATCTATAAGTTTTCCTAATGATGTTTTTACATGTGGTAGATGCTTTTGTAACCTGATACAAATGATATAGTGTGTTGATATTTTGTTTGTGATAATCTAACGATTTATTACTTGTGAATGCTATTCCCATGTAGTATTTTATTTTCGTATCACCCTGTATATTTTCTTAGTGTTGGATATAGTACTATTTAAGTAGATAAACAAATAATTAGAGATTAGTGGTTTTTAGTTTTCATTGTAGTGTTATTAGATGAGTTTTCTAATAGAGGTGTAAGCAAAGCTAGTATTATGATATGGTACGGGATGTTTACCGTAGAGTATGTTCGTACCGCACCCTCAATTATTTTATCGTACCATATAGTACAGACAAGATAACGTACTGTAATTCAGTACTTTTATCGTACTAAGAGCTAGATTGTTGATATTTCCTGTTTATGAAATTTTTGAAATTGGTCAGTGCAAATTAGCAAGGGAACGTTATGTGCATGTTCCTATATTCTTGTTTATTAATCATAATAACCATAAGAATGATGATGTGCTCATGATGGCCTTATCAATAACGCCCATGATATAAACATTTGCGATGGAATTAGTTATAGCTACTTGTAATATCTAATTACAATATAACTACTACTACTACTACTACTACTACTACTACTACTACTACTACTACTACTGGGCTTATAGCATCCTGTTTTTTCAACTAGGGTTGTAGCTTAGCAAGTAATAGTAATAATAATAATATTGTTGTGGAATGATCTCCCTATTCAAGTATTTGAATCAAATGTTCAAACTTGCAGCAAATGTTTATATGTTGAACAGGCTGGCATAAATATATTTATAGTTTATTAAATATCTGTTTTTATGTTGTCATTGTTTTTAAGATATTCTATTTTAATTGTTCATTATTTCTCAGATGGTTTATTTATTTCCTTATTTCTTTCCTTATTGGCGTCAGAAAACTTTTATTCAAGTTTTTCTATTGGAACTTTATAATCCTTGTTTATAGCTTTTCTATCCGAATACATTTTACTCCACATTTGACAGGCTTGGATGACTCTCATAAAGTTCAATAAATTTGCCCAATAAAATTGCGTCCACAAAAGATCAGACATTTTCACTTCCACTTTGAAGTCTCACTCTAAGGATCAAAATAACGAGGCTTCCGATATAAAGACTGACCAAGTTGACTCACCAAGCGTCAAATTCGCATTTCTATCAGATGTAATTTACATCTGTTTGTAAATGTTCTTGTTCAGATCTAAACGAATTATTGATTAAATTAATTATATTAATTTATTTGAGTTTTTCTGGCATCCTGACATCTAAGGTCATTGACGCCGATATCGTTTATTACATATAAAGAATAAAAAAAAAAAATAATTAATACTATAAATGCAAAGATGTAATTTTAAATGGTAAATAGATTTCAAAAGACCAGCTTCTGAAATAAAGCATGGTAGGACACACCAAGCCCAAGAACCTTGGCCAGGATGAACTTGCCATCCTAACCTGAGCCTCAAACACATATCTATTTCATTCACTATTAAAAGTGGGGTATTCGGTCAAAAAATGGCTCATTGTCCAAGGGACCTAACAGTCCTCGCAATATAGCTGGCAATGGTTAGTAAACACCTAAAGAGAATTTAACCGACCAAGGGAGAGAGTACTGGAAAGGAAGACTTCCCCCCCCCCCACCCCCCCACACACACACACACACACTTGAACTTAAGGATCTTCCATCTGGACGGGTGAACTGGGATTTAAGAATATGCATCCTTGAGGTCCAGGGATAACAAAAAGTCCCCTACCTTAATTGTTGCTAGCACCGATCTGGCTGTTTCCATCCTGAAATTGCTCTTAGCAATATATATATATATATATATATATATATATATATATATATATATATATATATATATATATATATATATATGTATATATATGTATATATTTATATACTTATATATATATTTATATATATGTGTATATATATGTATATATATATATATATATATATATATATATATATATATATATATATATATATATATATATATATATATATATATATATATATGTATATATACAGTATATATATATATATATATATATATATATATATATATATATATATATATATATATGTATATATATCTATCTATCTATCTATCTCTCTCTCTCTCTCTCTCTCTATATATATATATATATATATATATATATATATATATATATATATATATATATATATATATATATATATATATATATATATATATATATATGTTTATAGATATAAATATATGTATATATATATATATATATATATATATATATATATATATATATATATATATATATATATATATATATATACTGTATATATATATATATATATATATATATATATATATATATATATATATATATATATATATATATATATATATTGGCTAGTAAACACCTAAAGAGAAATTTAACCGACTAAGGGAGAGAGTACTGGAATGGAAGACTTTCTCCCCCCCCACACACACACTTGAACTTAAGGATCTTCCATCTGGACGGGTGCACTGGGACTTAAGAATTTGCGTCCTTGAGGTCCAGGGATAGAAAAAAGTCCCCTTCACTAATTGTTGCTAGGACTGATCTGGCTGTTTCCATCCTGAAAATGCTCTTAGCAATATTTCATATATATATATATATATATATATATATATATATATATATATATATATATATATATATATATATATATATATATATATATATATATATATATATATATATATATATATATATATATATATCAGTTGAGGGGCGAGAGGTACCACCCACCTGAGGTCTTTTCCACCAGTAATATATGACTGAAGAAGCCTAATTGTTTTTGGGGCACCACTAGGAGAGGAGGTCCTTACCTCCCCCCCCCCCCCCCTCCCTTTCAGGGCTTTACGCTGTGCTTCCTCCTTAGGATGGAGTTGGGAGACCTCAAGTCCCGATACCAAAGGTTTGTAGGGCCCTTGAACGGGTTGTGGTAGCCGTCTCTCAATTGGTCTGCCCATTTCTTTGTCCTATTTCTCCACCTTAAATTGTAGCATCCCCCTACCCCTGTAAAGCACAGATAGATGGGCTTCGTTTCCTAGTTTCTCTTGAAGAACTGGTGGCTATATGATCCCAGTTTGGTGGGGCTTTGTCCTTACATCCTCCAGTGACGGTGGGGCCCATCAGGACAAGAAGGAGTTTGCCCTCATGGGGTACCACAGCACGCCCACTTGTCTGGCCGTTGGGCTCGTGGTGCTCCCGGGGGAGGTTTGGAAGGCGAGCTGAGTTCCCCGACACCAAAGGGGCCTTAAAGAGCATAGCATCATGCCAATTTTTTCTCCATTTCTCCAGGGCCTCTTCCACCGTGCCCTCTGGAAAGAGGGCCTCCCTTACGCTTGGGGAGTCCCTCAAGGACCTAAGCCCCACGTCAGGGAGTCGCCTTGGCCACATATATTGTACCTCGTTCCTTCTCCAAAGGACCCAGTTGGAGGTCTAAGTGTATGCTCGCCCTGCCAAGAAAGCTAAGGCCCTCGAGCCAGAGCCCGCCTTTTCTTGGAATTGCTCCCAGGTCTGGTCGTTCCTTACATGGTTTTCTAGTGCAAATGACACCAGGGTGGTGAACCATAGGTCCAACCATGAAGCCGCGAGCCTGTCCCCAGGACGAATTCAACTCGTAAGTCAAGGTACCACTGAAGTACACTTATTTCTAATGGACGCAGGAATACCTAGGAACAAAACTGGTGAAGTATGTCCTACGTAATGCACATGTATTACATACATGCTCTTATTTTGTAGTGGAATTGCTCTCTCTGTCTCTCTCTCTCTCTCTCTCTCTCTCTCTCTCTCTCTCTCTCTCTCTCTCTCTCTCTCTCTCTCTCTCTCTCTCTCTGTGACTCTGATAATAGAAAGCCCTGTTTAAGCTTCTCCATGCATTTTCCATATTGTTAAAGTTTTCATGTCCTGGTATGCTTAACCGTTTGTATATAAGCTTGTTATGTCGTGATAATATAAAACTCACATCCAGTCAATCTTTCTGTTATTACCTAGTCGCTGCCTGCTACACCTTCAGTACTTATTCTTTACCAAATATTTCTTTGAAATTCACAGGAAGGATCATAGCTATGGTTCCTAAATTTTTGTGTCGTAGCTATGTGTAATCGAAAAAGAACTAGAATATGTTGCAAAATAAGAGCTAAATAAATGACACCATCTGTGAATTATAAAACTGAATTTGAAGAAACTGGTTAACAATAGAAATCATGAAGCAGCAATTAAATTACTATATATTTCCTTTAATGACAAGCAACTTGCAAAAAAAAACATGAACTCGGTTTATTAAAGCAATTTGAACTCGCCTTTTAACAAAATCTTCCAAAACACTGAAAACTTACAGCATAATTTCTATTGGCCTATCCGACTATATAATAAATGAAGTTTTGCCTTCTCTATAATAAAGAAAAACTGTTATTTACATTTATCATGAGACTAGGTCGTGACCTTTAAGATATTGATTTTAGATGAATAAAGGCATAGCAAGCCTTGTCTTCCTTGGCTAAATTTTGTATATCTCTATGACATACTCTATAAATTATCATAGTATATCATCATGATAATGTGAGAAAAAATTAGAGTCTGACCCAGAACTTCATGACATAGAGCTAATAACAACATGGATAAAAAAGATAATTATATTTATGTAATTTATTTGTATTTAAGGGTAAATAAATGGATCAAGTGTCTGTGAAGATTAAGGGATAACTTGAGTTATTCTTAACTGAATGTTTGTGTGAAGTTCACATCCTGTGATTTCTCATACTTTATTGACGTCCTATTAGGTGTGTATGACCTTCTACTAGGTCATCATGATGTCATAAAGTTACGTAATCCTTTCTCTTATACCAAATGAATTGTTATCCTCGGATATATAAATCCAATGTTGCTATCGACAGACTACTGATTGTTTTTTATGAGATTGATAAGCATAGAGTCTAAGATATTGGGCTCATCTTCATTATTTAAATTTCAATTTCTGAGGAAAGATGCTAATTCAGCATCAGTATATATCGATGGAAGTGTACTGTAAGAATAAGAAATCTGAGTGGCTGATGATTTATCTCGTCCACTTAGTAACCTAAATGACATTGTTGCATGGT
>NC_090737.1:1154075-1164075 GCF_036898095.1 Palaemon carinicauda
GAGTGAAGGTAAAAGTGAAAGAGAAAAAGAGGACTTTTGAAGAATGGCTGCAGAGTAATATTATAGAGAAGTATGAAAAATATAAAGAGAAAAATGTGGAAGTAAAGCGCAAGGTACGTGAGGCGAAGAGGGCAGCTGACCTGAGGTGGGGTCAGGGATTGGGTCATTCATATGTAGAGAATAAGAAGAAGTTTTGCAAAGAAGTGAAGAGAGTAAGGAAGGCTGGCTCAAGAATTGAAGAAACAGTGAAAGATGGAAATGGATGGTTGTTAAAAGGAGAGGAGACAAGGAAAAGGTGGGCAGGATATTTTGAAAGTTTACTGAATGTTGAGGATAGTAGGGAGGCAGATGTAATTGCTGTTGCAGGTGTTGAGGTGCCGGTGATGGGAGATGAGAATGAGAGAGACATTACAATAGAGGACGTGGAGAGAGCACTAGATGAAACAAGAGTAGGAAAAGCATCTGGTATGGATGGTGTGAGAGCTGAGATGCTGAAGGAGAGGGGTGTGACTGTACTTGAATGGTTGGTGAGATTGTTTAATATGTGTTTTTTGTTGTCAATGGTACCAGTAGATTGGGTTTGTGCATGTATTGCACCACTATTTAAGGGTAAGGGAGATGTGCATGAGTATTGTAATTCTAGAGGTATTAGTTTGTTGAGTGTAGTTGGAAAAGTGTATGGTAGAGTAATGATTAATAAGATTAAAGATAAAACGGAGAATGGAGTCTTAGAAGTACAGAAGTACAGGGTGGTTTTAGAAGAGGTAGGGGTTGTATGAATCAGATTTTTACAGTTAGGCAGATATGCGAGAAATATTTAGCAAAAGGTAAGGAGGTGTATGTTGCGTTTATGGATCTGGAGAAAGCGTATGATAGAGTTGATAGGGAAGCAATGTGGATTATGATGAGGTTATATGGAGTTGGTGGAAGGTTGTTGCAAGCAGTGAAAAGTTTCTACAAAGGTAGTAAAGCATGTGTTAGAATAGGAAATCAAGTGAGTGATTGATTTCCAGTGAGAGTGGGGCTGAGACAGGGATGTGTGATGTCTTCGTGGTTGTTTAACTTGTATGTTGATGGAGTGGTGAGAGAGGTTAATGCTTGAGTGCTTGGACGAGGATTAAATCTGGTAGACGAAAATGACCATGAATCGGAGGTAAATCAGTTGTTGCTTGCAGATGATACTGTACTGGTTGCAGACACAGAAGAGAAGCTTGACTGACTAGTGACAGAAATTGGATGGGTGTGTGAGAGAAGGAAGTTGAGAGTTAATGTAGGTAAGAGTAAGGTTATAAGATGTACGAGAAGGGAAGGTAGTGAAAGGTTGAATGTCATGTTGAATGGAGAGTTACTTGAGGAGGTGGATTAGTTTAAGTACTTGGGGTCTGTTGTTGTAGCAAATGGTGAATTGGAACCAGATGTATGTCAGAGAGTGAATGAAGGTTGCAAAGTGTTGGGGGCAGTTAAGGGAGTAGTAAGAAATAGAGGGTTGGGCATGAATGTAAAGAGAGTTCTATATGAGAAAGAGATTGTACCAACTGTTATGTATTGATTGGAGTTGTGAGGAATGGAAATGACGGAGAGACAGAAATTGAATGTGTTTGAGATGAAGTGTCTAAGAAGTATGGCTGGTGTATCTTGAATAGATAGGGATAGGAACAAAGTGGTGAGGGTGAGAACGGGTGTAAGAAATGAGTTAGCAGCTAGAGTGTATATGAATGTGTTGAGAGAATGGAAAATGGCTGTCTGCTAAAGAAGGTGATGAATGCAAGAGTTGATGGGAGAAGTACAAGAGGAAGGCCAAGGTTTGGGTGGATGGATGGAGTGAAAAAAGCTCTGGGTGATAGGAGAATAGATGTGAGAGAGGCAAGAGAGCGTGCTAGAAATAGGAATGAATGGCGAGCGATTGTGACGCATTTCCGGTAGGCCTTGCTGCTCCTCCGGTGCCTTAGATGACCGCAGAGGTAGCAGCAGTAGGGGATTCAGCATTATGAAGCTTCATCTGTGGTGGATAATGGGGGAGGGTGGGCTGTGGCACCCTAGCATTACCAGCTGAACTGGTTGAGTCCCTTGTCAGGCTGGGAGGAACGTAGAGCGTAGAGGTCCCCTTTTTGTTTTGATTCATTTGTTGATGTTGGGTACCCCCAAAATTGGGGGACGTGCCTCGGTATATATATATATATATATATATATATATATATATTATATATATATATATATATATATATATATATATATATATATATATATATATATATATACACACACAGTATATGTATCATCTCCTACGCCTATTGACGCAAAGAGCCTCGGTTAGATTCCGCTAGTCTTCTTTATCTTGAGGATTCCTACTTCACTCTTCATAGTCCTCAGCCATGTAGGGCTGGGTCTTCTAAATCGTCTAGTGCTTTGTGAAGCCCATATACCCCTCATCATGATCTCATCTTCATGTGGCAATCGAGTAATCTCTTTTTTAGTTTCATTTCTAATCCTGTCCTGCCATTTAACACCCAATATCCTTCTGAAGGCTTTGTTCTCAAATCTACTAAATCTTTTGGAGATTGTTTCATTGTCATACTATGATTCATGTCCATAGAATAGCACCTCTTTCTCTAAACTGATATAAACTCTGATTTTTATATGTTATATCAGGCAATTTGATTTCCAAATTTTACTCAACCTAGCTATTGTCTGATTTACTTTTTAGAATCTTTCACTGAGCTCTGATTATAAAGACCTTCTATTGGAGATCATAGTTCTAAATACTTAAAGGATTCTACCTCATTAAAACGTTCCCCCTCCAATGATATGTCATCATATATTGCAAAATCCTTTCTCATCATACGTTTTTCTTCTATTAATGTGCATCCTAGCCTCCTGTGATATTTCTTACATTCTGGTACGGCAGCTTCGGAAATCATGCTACCAAAGACAGCATCATCAGCATACTCTAGGTCTGCTAAATTCGTATCACCAATCCAGTCTAATCCTTTTCAACCATCTCAGACTGTTCTACTTTTAACCAAATCCATAAAAATGATAAACAACATAGGTGACAACACATTCTTTTGGATTATTCAGCTTTTAATTGGAAAATAAATTTTTACACATCCCTTAACCTTACCTTTGCACTTACTATGCTTATGAACAGACTTAATCCAATTTATCTATTTGGTAGGAATTCCATAACAACGTAGGAATTTCAATAAAATTAGTCAGTGCACACTATCAAATGCTTTTTTATAGTCCTCAAATGCCATGAAAGTGGATTTCTATATTCTACGCAATGCTGTACAACCTGTTTCAAAATTAAAAGTTGGTCAATGCAACTTCTACCAATTCTAAATCCTGTTTGTTCATCCCTAAGCTTTTCATCAATCTTTCTCGCCAGTGTCTTCAAATTAAGCATACTACATATTTTTATAACAACTGACGTAAGTGTTATGCCTCTGTAACTATTCGAATCAGTCAGGTCTCCTTTTTTTTTTTTTTTTTTTTTTTTTTTTTTTTTTTTTTTTTTTTTTTTTCTTTTTTTTTACCAACACCTCTAACTTCAATTCCCCGGTTCTACCTCTTCAAGCCACATTCTACAAAATAATCTTTTAATTAATTTATGAGTCAATTCAATTTTGGCCAGTATTATCTCGGTGGTTATTCCATCGTATCCCGGCGCTATCCATCTCCTTACCATTTTGAGGATAGCTTGAATTTCAAGCACACTAAATCTATTCATGGGCACACCTAGGCCTTCATCAGTTTCAGGTATATCAGTTAAATTATTCTTTTCATATCTCTTATTCATAACATCACTTAAGTCTTTCTTAATCTTCTGTTGTTGTAACAGGTCCATCTCTCTTTTTGATTGGTATATTCTTCTTCTTCTTTGTCTCCATTTGAGATTTTACTAATAATTCTATGAGTAATTCTCACACCATAGCCAACTCTGAGTTCATATCTTTTTCAGCCTCATCTGCTTTACTGATTAAATATTCCGTCCAGTCATACCTAGCTTTTGTTTTTACCTCACTATTAATATGTGAATTTTTAGGCTGCTCTATATTGTAATTTTCAATACTTCCTCGAAAAATTTCAACAATCCATTCCTTTTTTTTTAATTTTTTTTTTTTTTTTTTTTTTTTTTTTTTTTTTTGTAACTGCGTGTCCTAAGACTTCACTACCAACTGACTGATATATGTTCATTGTATGACACAATTCCTCATTAATTGTCTGCTCTTCGTTTCTAAGACTGGAAATATATTCCTACATTCAGTAGCTAATGTTCCTCTGTGCTATTTTTATAAATGTTTAGTTGTATCAAACTTATATATTCTATCTACATTTCTGTTGGGTGCTTTTAGTTTCAATTTCAGTATGCAATATGGAGCTGGTGATCGCTACCAATATCCGCACATCTATAGCTTCTTGTATATTTCAGAGTACTTATTCTCTCTTTATTAATGGTAATGTGCTTATTTGATTTTTGTAATGGCCACAGGGTGAAGTTCCAGTACACTTGTGGATGTTCTTGTGTTGAAAAAGAGTACTCCAGTGATGGTAAATCCTCCACTTTTATTTAAAACTTCAACAAGACCCTTGACATCCATCAAATTATCTAACCTTTGATTATTCCTTCCAACTTTATCATTGAGGTCACCTATTACAATTTTCATATCTCTCTAAGCTCTTATCTCTTACACTCTGCAGTTCTTCAGAGTATTCATCTTTCCTTTCTTCAAGAGAATCATTTGTCTGGCCATAGCCAAAAATAATACTCATGTCACACTACTTCGATTTGAACTTTCTAGTAATGATATACTATTTACAGTCCTCCAACTTGGTTAATGCCTTTTCTGCTCCAGGTTTCATCATTCCTATTCCTTCTTTTCTAACTCCATCTAGTCATCCTTGGTAGATATATATATATATATATATATATATATATATATATATATATATATATATATATATATATATATATATATATATATATATATATGATAAATTTTGCACTTTTAGACGTGTTTTTCATATTCAAATAAGCCATATATGTTTTAGATACAATAATGTCTGGATTCTCTTAATGACCTCGGGATCAGAGCCCCAGGTGAAATCACACAAAGACAAGAGCTTGTGACCGGCCGGGAATCGAACCCTGGTCGGCAAGCTTGTATAGACAGTGACTAAACCACCTGGCCACGAAGAAAGATAAAAGTCAATGACAATTCTCCAGTACTTATAATTGTCGAATTTAGGTGCTTAGAATTGAAATCAACCCATCTTCACCATCGTAGATAATTGGTCGTTTGTTACTCGGCTTTTGATTAATGATAAATTTTGAACATTTAGACGTGTTTTTCATATTCAAAAAGGCAGTATATATTTTATATACATTAATGTCTGGATTCTCTTAACAACCTCGGCATCAGAGCCCCAGGCGAAATCACACAAAGACAAGAGCTTGTGACCGGCCGGGAATCGAACCTTGGTCGGCAAGCTTGTATAGACAGTGACTAAACCACCTGGCCACGAAGAAAGATAAAAGTCAATGACAATTCTTCTGTACTTATACTTGTCGAATTTAGGTGCTTAGAATTGAAATCAACCCATCTTCACCATCGTAGATAATTGGTCGTTTGTTACTCGACATTCGATTAATGTCATTGTGACGGGCCGAGAGAGGAGTTGTGAAATCAAAGGCAGATTGGAAACGACTGAGTTATATTGTTGTGGAACACTCTCCTTATATACAAAACCTCAAGGCAACAGGACATGACAAGTTCACAAGACAGACAAAATCACAGAGGAAAAACCAGACTTGAATTTTCATGTTCGTTTTAGTGCGAGGGAAGAGCGAAGATACAACCATAATATATACAAAAGGAATTATGTATAATTGTGTGAAACACGGTTGGTACATGGCTCCCCCCCTAAAAATGACATACTGTACATGTTAAATAGGGCGCCCTGATCTAGAGACGAACTGTAGGCGGGTCATCTGGCAGAAGATAAGCAGGTTTTAGACGATCAATGGAGACCCAGTCTTCTTTGCCCCGAATGTTTAGGAGGAATGCTTTCGGACTGCGTCGGATCACAAGGTAAGGTCCCGTGTAAGGGGGCGTTGACGGTGGCTTGCTGGTGTCGTTGCGCAGGAAGACGTGCGTTGCAGAGTGCAAGTCCGTTGGTATGTGATGCTTCGCTGGGGGCTTGTAAGTCTGGTGGCACGGAGTAAATTTTCCCACAACGTGACGTATGCGCTGGAGATCGTCGGAGAAGGTTGTAGAAGGAAAAAACTCGGCAGGGACGACCAACGGGTCGCCATACACCATTTCGGCTGCCGAGACGTGGAGGGCGTCTTTAGGAGTGGTCCTTAGTCCAAGGAGGACCAAGGGAAGCTGAGTAAACCAGTTGCAATCCTTGCAGCAGGACATCAAAGCTGCTTTGAGGGTGCGATGAAAACGTTCAACCATTCCATTGGCAGCGGGGTTGTAGGCCGTTGTGTGTTGTAGGGTGATGCCCAGGAGATTCGCTAATGACGTCCATAATTGAGAGGTGAAAGTGGTTCCCCTGTCAGAAGTAATATGCTCAGGGATAACGAATCTTGAAATCCATCCAGAGAGTAAGGCAGATGTACATGAGGCGGACGTTGCAGTTTCCATGGGAATGGCTTCAGGCCAATGAGTGGAGCGGTCGATGACGGTAAACAGGTAACGATGTCCTTGTTATGTGGGTAGGGGGCCTACAACGTCGACGTGAATGTGTGCGAAACGACGCTGAGGTTGAGGTAAGGTGCCCACTCCTGAATCCGTGTGTCGATGTACTTTGGAAGTTTGGCAAGAAGTACAGGCACGGACCCAATCCTTAGCATCCTTAGAAATGCCGTGCTAAATGAACTTTGCCTTCAGCAGCTGTGCAGTAGAACGGCACGAGGGATGTGAAAGGCCGTGGATGAAATCAAACACCTGTCGGCGCATGGGAGCAGGAATCCAAGGTCGCGGTCTACCAGTACTGACGTCACAGAGGAGGGTGGTGTTGGAGTTTTCGAGGGGAAAATCCTCCCAACGGAGGGACGTGCATGATGTCCTACAAGCTTGATACTCTGGATCCTGTCGTTGGGCTTCAGCCAGGGCGTTGTAATCCAATCCCAGTTGAACAGCAGCCAACATGTTTCTTGACAGGGCATCGACAACGGGATTCATTTTCCCAGGGACGTATTGGAGGGTGCAATTGTATTCAGCCACGGCGGAGAGATGTCGGCGTTGACGGGCGGACCAGGCGTCAGACTGTCGAGTGAAGGCGTGCACCAGAGGCATGTGGTCTGTGCAAATGACGAAGGGCGTACCTTCTAAGAAATGGCGAAAGTGACGGACAGCCAGGTGCACCGCCAGCAATTCTCGATCAAAGGTAGAATAACCCGATTCTGCCTTGGACAGCTTTCTGCTGAAGAAGGCCAATGGGCAGGGCTAGCCTTTGACCACCTGCTCGAGTACTGCACCAATAGCGACGTCGCTGGCATCGGTGGAGAGAAGGAGAGGGGCGTGTGGGATAGGAAAAGTGAGAGCCGCAGCAGTTGATAGGGCCTTCTTTGCATTGCAGAAGGCCGCTTCTTGAAGGGGACCCCACTTTAAGTCCTTTGGCTTGCCCTTGAGGGAGGCGTAGAGGGGAGCAAGAGTGGCGGCAATGGCTGGCAAAAAGCGGTGATAATAGATGATCATGCCCAAGAATTCCTGCAGATCTTTGACGGTCGAGGGCGTGGGGAAATTCTGAACGGCTGCTACCTTCTCAGGGAGGGGATGGACTCCTTCAGGAGTGATACGGTGCCCTAAGAACAACACTTCGTTGGCGCCAAAGGTACACTTGTTGTACCAGACTACAAGGCCGTTTTGTTGCAGGCGGTCGAGCACGATGCGCAGGTGACGGAGGTGTTCCTCTTTTGAGGAGGAGAACACAAGTATGTCGTCCACATAACATACACAGAAAGGGAGGTCCCCTAAGATGCCATCCATGAGACGTTGAAACGTTGCCCCAGCATTACGAAGGCCAAAACAGGAGTAATTGAAGGTGTATGTGCTAAACGGAGTGGTGATGGCGGTCTTGGGGATGTCTTCTGGGTTCATAGGCACCTGATAATACCCCTTCAGGAGTTCGAGCGTAGAGAAAACCTTTGCTTTGTGCAGGTAGGAGGTTACATCGGTAATGTTTGGGAGGGGGTAGTGATCCGGTTCTGTTTGCATGTTCAGGCACCTGTAATCCCCGCACGGACGGAGGGAGCCGTCTTTCTTCAGAACGATGTGTAAGGGTGACGACCATGGGCTGGAGGCCTTTTGGCAAAGGCCCATTTTCTCCATTTCGGCGAACGTCTGTTTAGCGGCTGCCAATCGTTCCGGTGCCAGACGTCTGAATTTTGCGAAGACTGGGGGTCCCGTCGTCTTGATATGGTGATAAATACTGTGCTTAGCAGGAACCGTGGGCGTTTGGCGAAGTTCTGGACGGAAAACTTCCGGGTACGACGTGAGGAGGTGGGCGTAGGCATCCGTGGGTGCGCTGATGTGGAGAGCGAGGTTAGAGGGGGCGGGTTGAAGAGGTGTCGACAAGTTCGAGTCCGCGTTGACCAATCGTCGGTGGGCGACATCGACCAGAAGGTGGAAATGAGAGAGGAAATCCGCACCGAGGATTGGCATTGTGACGTCAGCAACGAGAAACTTCCAATTGAATTTACCGTTTCCGAACGATAATGTGAGGTTCTCGTAACCGTAGGTGGGTATCGCAGATCTGTTGGCAGCTACCAAGTGGACGTTGGCAGATGTAGACAGACTACGTTGTGCCTTGAAGAGTTTCCTTGGCAAAAGAGAACGACAAGCACCCGTGTCTACCAAAAATCGCACGCCCGTTCCTGCATCCTGTGAAAAGAAAAGATTAGAAACATGGGAGGCCACCGCCACAAGCGATGGCCTACTTACACGTTTTTTGGCCACTGACAATCTTTGGCACATTTCTTCGCGGTTGCCCCGAATCTGAAGTGGTAGTAGCAAAACTGCGGTGGATGGGAGGTAGTAAGTGGCAGTAGAAGTCGTTCGATGGGGCGCGAGCGATTGGTGGGTGGTGGGCGGCTTTGTTGCCGCTACGGCACGTCACGGGGTAGGCGTGTATGTCCTACGGCATTCATGTCAGCTTCGGTTGACGTTGAATAGGCATCCTCGTCGTCAGGGGTGGAGGCGTTGATGGAGGTTTTGAAGTGGCTGTCCATAAGGGCGTCGGCTTTGGTCATCAAATCCTTTATGGGTAAACTATCAAAATCGGGTATGGCAGCGCGCACAGGTTCAGGTAAACGGCGTATCCAAAGGGCACGGAGTAGGTTCACCTCACGAGGAGAGCCGTCTGCGGCAGGTTGAAGGCGAGCGATACTGGTCATTTCTCTGAGGGCAAGCGAAGCCCTTTGGTCCCCCAACGGTTGTTGCGAGAGCTGAAAAAGCTTTGCTATACGGGCGGCTGGCGACGGCGAGTACTGTTGCAGAAGGTATGATTTGAGGTCGTCATACGCTATTGGGGTGTCTCCTTGTTCACAAAGCCAGTCGGATATTTCTGGGAAGGTGTCCTTGGGTATCGCCGCGAGAACATAATCCGCTTTGGTGGTTGAGCGAGTCACGCCCCTGATACGAAACTGGACTTCTGCGCGCTGAAACCAAGCAAACGCCTCTCCGCTGGCAAACGATGAAAGTTTGAATGGAGAGGCCGTAGCGCCAACTGCCGTAGAGTCCGTCATAGTACCAACGATGGAGGGGCGAGGGGGTGGGGGCGGTGGAAGCGAGTCGACTTCCGGGGTCACCAATGTGACGGGCCGAGAGAGGAGTTGTGAAATCAAAGGCAGATTGGAAACGACTGAGTTATAATGTTGTGGAACACTCTCCTTATATACAAAACCTCAAGGCAACAGGACATGACAAGTTCACAAGACAGACAAAATCACAGAGGAAAAACCAGACTTGAATTTTCATGTTCGTTTTAG